>NW_022262921.1:44902-110748 GCF_002021735.2 Oncorhynchus kisutch | reverse complement strand
CCCCCCCCCCCCCCCCCCCCCCCCCCCCCCCCAGTGACATTTCATCACTGTAGCAGTTGTTAATATATATAGATGTTTGTTAATGCTCCCCCCCCCCCCCCACCCCAGTGACATTCATCACTGTAGCAGTTGTTAATATATATAGATGTTTGTTAATGCTCCCCCTATGCCGCCCCCCCCCCCCCCCCCCAGTGACATTCATCACTGTAGCAGTTGTTAATATATATAGATGTTTGTTAATTTAAACACTGTCTCCTCCAATCACAGCTGCAACCCTGAACATGTGACCATTTAAACACTGTCTCCTCCAATCACAGCTGCAGCCCTGAACATGTGACCATTTAAACACGGCCTCCTCCAGTCACAGCTGCAGCCCTGAACATGTGACCATTTAAACACTGTCTCCTCCAATCACAGCTGCAGCCCTGAACATGTGACCATTTAAACACTGTCTCCTCCAATCACACCTGCAGCCCTGAACATGTGACCATTTAAACACTGTCTCCTCCAATCACAGCTGCAACCCTGAACATGTGACCATTTAAACACTGTCTCCTCCAATCACAGCTGCAACCCTGAACATGTGACCATTTTAAACACCGTCTCCTCCAATCACACCTGCAGCCCTGAACATGTGACCATTTAAACACTGTCTCCTCCAATCACAGCTGCAGCCCTGAACATGTGACCATTTAAACACCGTCTCCTCCAATCACACCTGCAGCCCTGAACATGTGACCATTTAAACACTGTCTCCTCCAATCACAGCTGCAGCCCTGAACATGTGACCATTTAAACACTGTCTCCTCCAATCACACCTGCAGCCCTGAACATGTGACCATTTAAACACTGTCTCCTCCAATCACAGCTGCAACCCTGAACATGTGACCATTTAAACACTGTCTCCTCCAATCACAGCTGCAACCCTGAACATGTGACCATTTAAACACCGTCTCCTCCAATCACACCTGCAGCCCTGAACATGTGACCATTTAAACACTGTCTCCTCCAATCACACCTGCAGCCCTGAACATGTGACCATTTAAACACTGTCTCCTCCAATCACACCTGCAGCCCTGAACATGTGACCAGTCAACAGTCTGAATCTGAATTAATGTCACAATTACCAGTGTCTCCTCTGTTGTTCCAGGGTGGTTGTGCCAGTGTGATCGTGTCCCTCACCGTCCAGTGTCCCCAGGACCTCACCCCCTACTCAGGTAACCACGTTACCCTCTGGGGTACAGGTAGACTTTACCGTACCGACCCCCCCCAGATGTCCTGTCTGGTCAACATCCAAAAGGATAAATGGAGAGATGGAGTAGAGTTTTGTCTTTGTCAGTTCACTAAAACCTCTCCTCTATGGTCTGGTTTCCCTGGACTGGGCCTTCTTTACTGTCTCTGTCATGGTGTGTGTGTGTCTCTGTCTGTGTGTGTGTGGTGTGTGTGTGTGTGTGTGTGTGTGTATCTCTGTGTGTGTCTCTGTCTGTGTGTCTCTGTGTGTGTGTGAGACAGGTAAACTGATGAGTGCCCTACTGAATGGGATTCATGACCGTAGCAGTGTGGTCCAGAAAGCCTTCTCCTTCGCTCTGGGACATCTAGTCAGGGTGAGTAGGATGGCGTTATCTAACTAACTGCATCAGTGTTATACTGTATATCCATATAAACTGAGTACACCCCTCACATTTTTGTAAATATCTGAGGTTATCTTTTCATGTGACAACACTGAAGAAATGACACTTTGCTACAATGTAAAGTAGTGAGTGTACAGCTTGTATAACAGTGTACATTTGCTGTCTCCTCAAAATAACTCAACACACACCCATTAATGTCTAAACCGCTGGCCACAACAGTGAGAGCACCCCTAAGTGGAAATATCCAAATTGGGCCCAATTAGCCATTTTCCCTCCTCGGTGTCATGTGACTCGTTTAACCTGAAGTCAGGTTGTATTAATAGAACTGTCTTGTCTCCTCAGACAGCAAAGGACAGCAGTGTAGAGAAACTCCTACTGAAACTCAACACCTGGTACCTGGAGAAAGAAGGTGAGACAACAGGATCTGTCCCATCTACTTCCTCCTCTGATTGCCCAGTCCCCCAAAACAACCACGAGATACTGCTCCTAGATCAGCGGTGTCCGGCTCACTTCCTGGAGGGCCGAGTTATTGCCCAGTCCCCCAAAACAACCACGAGATACTGCTCCTAGATCAGCGGTGTCCGGCTCACTTCCTGGAGGGCCGAGTTATTGCCCAGTCCCCCAAAACAACCACGAGACACTGCTCCTAGATCAGCGGTGTCCGGCTCACTTCCTGGAAGGCCGAGTTATTGCCCAGTCCCCCAAAACAACCACGAGACACTGCTCCTAGATCAGCGGTGTCCGGCTCACTTCCTGGAGGGCCGAGTTATTGCCCAGTCCCCCAAAACAACCACGAGACACTGCTCCTAGATCAGCGGTGTCCGGCTCACTTCCTGGAAGGCCGAGTTATTGCCCAGTCCCCCAAAACAACCACGAGATACTGCTCCTAGATCAGCGGTGTCCGGCTCACTTCCTGGAGGGCCCGAGCGTCGGTGGGAATTCACTTGGTAGTTGATTTAGTTAGACAACCAGGTCACGAGAGTTCCTGTCTTTTTGTCATTGAAAGGATGAACAAAACTCAGCGGCCGTCCAGGAAGTGAGTTGGACGGCGTCTCTTCAGTCTCTAAAGATGACATGACTCTTTGTCTCCCCCCCAGAGCCGGTGTACAGGTCGTCGTGCGCCCTGACGGTCCACGCTATCAGCCACTACAGCCCTGATGTCCTGAAGGGGCATGCGGTGGTAGCGTTGCCGCTAGCCTTCTTGGGTATGCACCAGGCGCCGGGACCAGACGAGGAGAAGGGAGAGAGCCACGACGCCACGTTGTGGAACGAAGTCTGGCAGGAACACGTACCAGGTTAGAGAGAGAGAGAGGAGAGGAAGACACACCTGGTCAGAGAGAGAGGAGGGTAACACACCTGGTCAGAGAGAGAGGAGAGAAACACACCTGGTCAGAGAGAGAGAGAGAGGAGAGAAACACACCTGGTCAGAGAGAGAGAGAGAGGAGAGAAATGCTGCCCCCTACCCTAGTGAAGTTAAAGTGACAGTGCATATATGATGAACAGAGAGTAGCAGTAGCGTAAAAAGAGGGGTTGGCGGGTGGTGGGACACAATGCAGATAGCCTGGTTAGCCAATGTGCGGGAGCACTGGTTGGTCGGCCCAATTGAGGTAGTATGTACATGAATGTATAGTTAAAGTGACTATGCATATCTGATAAACAGAGAGTAGCAGCAGCGTAAAAGAGGGGTTGGGGGGGGCACACAATGCAAATAGTCCAGGTAACCATTTGGTTACCTGTTCAGGTGTCTTATGGCTTGGGGGTAAAAACTGTTGAGAAGCCTTTTTGTCCTAGACTTGGCACTCCGGTACCGCTTGCCGTGCGGTAGTAGAGAGAACAGTCTATGACTGGGGTGCCTGGGGTCTTTGACAATTTTTAGGGCCTTCCTCTGACTACCACTTGGATACCACGAAGACACAGGTTAAAAATATATCAATAGGAAAGACAAAACATTTGGACTTTTTCAACCCCTGACCTCTCGTCGTCGTCTTCCAGGAAGCTTTGGGGGCATCCGCCTCTACATGACGGAGCTGATCGACATTACCCAGAAGGCCTTGCAGTCCCAGTCGTGGAAGATGAAGGCCCAGGGCGCGGCTGCCATGGCGTCCATCGCTAAGCAACAGACGGGTTCTCTGGTCGCCCCTCACCTGGGTATGGTGTTGTCCGCTCTACTGCAGGGACTGGTTGGACGCACCTGGACTGGAAAGGTGTGTGTGTGTGTGTGATAAAGTGGTCAGTAGAAGGGGGGGGTGCTTATAAGAGTTGAGGTTGTAATTAACTTGACCAACTTGTGTTTAGTACAGATGTCTAGTGTCTAGTACAGATGTCTAGTGTCTAGTACAGATGTCTAGTGTCTAGTACAGATGTCTAGTGTCTAGTACAGATGTCTAGTACAGGTGTCATCTAGTACAGATGTCTAGTACAGGTGTCATCTAGTACAGATGTCTTCTCACTCCAGTTGTTTGTTTGTCCGCAGGAGGAGCTGTTGAACGCCATCGGCTCTGTGGTGTCTAAGTGCAGGTACGGTTTCTCCTCTCCTTCTGACACTAGGAGCAGTCTGTCTCTTGTCCCTGTGATGAGGATGTTGGTGACAATGGGGATGTTGGTGATAATGAAGGGGGATGTTGGTGATAATGAAGGGGGATGTTGGTGATAATGAAGGGGGATGTTGGTGATAATGAAGGGGGATGTTGGTGATAATGAAGGGGGATGTTGGTGATAATGAGGATGATGATGATGTGTGTTAGTGGTGAACTCCAGAAGTCCTCCCCGGGCCAGCCCAGTGTACCAGAGGTGATAGATCTGGTGTTGAAGGAGTGTCGTAAAGACAACCTGGTCTACAAGATGGCTGCCCTGGGCTGTGCTGCTGACGTCCTGCAGGCCACACAGGAAGACCGCTTCAGTGATATGGCAGACATACTCATACCACTCATTAAGAAGGTGAGAGAGACAGATGGACAGAGTTTGTGTATTTCTCCTTGATGACATCAGTGTTCTATCGATTGGTCCAAAATGTGTGATGTCTAATCCTGTGTTACAGAACTCTGCAGCAACTTCGAGGTTGAGACATGATAGTGATGACGATCGGGATGAGAAGGAGAAGGAGCTGCAGACTGAAGCGCTACTCTGTGCCTTCCAGACGCTGGGCAAGACTTGGCCCAACAACACACAAACCCAGGGTAAGGTTCTGACTGGCCCAACGGCGGCACAAACCCAGGGTAAGGTTCTGACTGGCCCAACGACGGCACAAACCCAGGGTAAGGTTCTGACTGGCCCAACGGCGGCACAAACCCAGGGCAAGGTTCTGACTGGCCCAACGGCGGCACAAACCCAGGGCAAGGTTCTGACTGGCCCAACGGCGGCACAAACCCAGGGCAAGGTTCTGACTGGCCCAACGGCGGCACAAACCCAGGGCAAGGTTCTGACTGGCCCAACGGCGGCACAAACCCAGGGTAAGGTTCTGACTGGCCCAACGACCGCACAAACCCAGGATAAGGTTCTGACTAGCCCAACGGCGGCACAAACCCAGGGTAAGGTTCTGACTGGCCCAACGACGGCACAAACCCAGGGTAAGGTTCTGACTGGCCCAACAGCGACACAAACCCAGGGTAAGGTTCTGACTGGCCCAACAGCCCGCACAAACCCAGGGTGAGATTTGTAAATGTCTAATTTCAATAGAAGCGTAAACATTAAGGTGATTATATCAGAAGTGATTGTAATTGTATTGTAGTACTGTGTGTTTAATGCTGTGTCTCTTCCCAGAGCGTTTCCAGTTGGACCTGTGCTGTCTGATGTGTGAGAGGTTGAAACTCAGTACATGGAGGGTCCAGGTGGGGGTGCTACAGTCTATGAAGACATACTTCCAGAGGTAAGGACACAAACACACAGTCTAGGAAGGTTGTAGAGGGTTAACCTACAGGAGGGTTTCTCTACAGGAGGGTCTCTCTACAGGAGGGTAACCTACAGGAGGTTCTCCAGGAACAGGGTTGGAGTTAAAACCTACAGGAGGGTTTCTCTACAGGAACAGGGTTGGAGTTAAAACCTATAGGAGGTTCTCTAGGAACAGGGTTGGAGTTAAAACCTACAGGAGGGTTTCTCTACAGGATGGTTTCTCTACAGGAACAGGGTTGGAGTTAAAACCTACAGGAGGTTCTCCAGGAACAGGGTTGGAGTTAAAACCTACAGGAGGGTCTCTCTCCAGGAACAGGGTTGGAGTTAAAACCTACAGGAGGTTCTCCAGGAACAGGGTTGGAGTTAACCTACAGGAGGTTCTCCAGGAACAGGGTTGGAGTTAAAACCTACAGGAGGGTTTCTCTACAGGAGGGTTTCTCTACAGGAGGGGTAACCTACAGGAGGGTTTCTCTACAGGAACAGGGTTGGAGAGCCCTGTTCTACCCCTATCTAGATCTGAAAGACTTAAAACATATTTCTAGCCTATTGGAGGGCGAGGTGGAGATGCTGCCATGTCTCTCCTGTCCTTTCTGACTCCCATCTGACTGGTACATGTTGTTCTCCATCTGATTTGATAAATGATTTTCTCTTGTTGTTCCTTCCTGTGTAGGTTGCTACTGTTGGAGAAAGAGAAAGACAACCAGAACTTCACAGCCTTGTCCCTTATTCTCACTGAGACATGCAGCGCTCTCACACACCCACTAGGTAAGACCTGTACACTGCTCTCACACACCCACCAGGGAAGACCTGAACACTACTCTCACACACCCACTAGGGAAGACCTGTACACTGCTCTCACACACCCACTAGGGAAGACCTGTACACTGCTCTCTCACACCCACTAGGGAAGACATGTACACTGCGCTCTCACACCCACTAGGGAAGACCTGTACACTGCGCTCTCACACCCACTAGGGAAGACCTGTACACTGCGCTCTCACACCCACTAGGGAAGACCTGTACACTCACACCCACTAGGTAAGACCTGTACACTGCGCTCTCACACCCACTAGGTAAGACCTGTACACTGCGCTCTCACACCCACTAGGTAAGACCTGTACACTGCGCTCTCACACCCACTAGGGAAGACCTGTACACTGCGCTCTCACACCCACTAGGGAAGACCTGTACACTGCGCTCTCACACCCCCACTAGGGAAGACCTGTACACTGCGCTCGCACACCCCCACTAGGGGAGACCTGTACACTGCTCTCAAACACCCACTAGGGAAGACCTATACACTGCTCTCACACAGCCACTAGGTAACATTTAACTTTCTGAGTAAATCATGATTTTTTAAATCCAGGTGTAGCGAAATTGATCCTAGATGTTTCTTATTAGAAAGATTCACCATGTTTTCATTTAAAATGTTTCCTCCTGTAGAGAATAAGAGTTACTCCTCTGTGAGGACCGAAGCGTTGTCTGTTGTGGAACTACTGGTGAAGAGGACAGGAGGTGAGTCTCCGTTCCGTCTGTTTACGGGGCTATATGACTAGTCCCACTTCTCTCAACTCTTCTAAAGGAGGTTTTTAACCCAGGAAGTAAAAGCACCAGTGTGCAGGACTTGACCTTCCATGCCTAGAATATAGGACTATGTTTGAGTTGAATTTTGATGCACAATGTCTATCTAGGAGGTAATTTTACTCAAACCTGAGGCAACATTTGAGAACAAAATATATTCATGATCACTGCGTCATCTTCTGTTTGAAAACTATTTACCTCCTAAACTCTGAAGGGGATGAATTATTTCCCCTCCTAGACCCCGAGGGGGACAGGTTGTGTCTCCCCTCCTAGACCCCGAGGGGGACAGGTTGTGTCTCCCCTCCTAGACCCCGAGGGGGACAGGTTGTGTCTCCCCTCCTAGACCCCGAGGGGGACAGGTTGTGTCTCCCCTCCTGGACCCCGAGGGGGACAGGTTGTGTCTCCCCTCCTGGACCCCGAGGGGGACAGGTTGTGTGTGTCGTTCCAGAGAGCAGTCAGTGGGAGTGTGTCTCCACTCCTATACCCCCTAGGGGGACAGAGTGTCTCCCCTCCTAGACCCTGAAGGGGACATTGTGTGTGTCGTTGCAGAGAGCGGTCAGTGGGAGTGTGTCTCGGGAAAGAGTCGCGAACAGCTGCAACGGTCACTGTCCACCCTGCAGACAGACAGCAGACCTGACCTCCGAGACAAGGCCCAGGAACTACGGAGGAACATCCAGAGTCAACCCTGAACACACACACGCCTACCTAGTCCACCCTGAACACACACACACCTACCTAGTCCACCCTGAACACACACACACACACCTACCTAGTCCACCCTGCAGACAGACAGCAGACCTGACCTCCGAGACAAGGCCCAGGAACTACGGAGGAACATCCAGTCAACCCTGAACACACACACACACCTACCTAGTCAACCCTGAACACACACACAAACCTACCTAGTCAACCCTGAACACACACACAAACCTACCTAGTCAACCCTGAACACACACACACCTACCTAGTCAACCCTGAACACACACACACACACACACACACACACACACACACACACACACCACCTACCTAGTCAACCCTGAACACACACCTACCTAGTCAACCCTGAACACACACACACACCTACCTAGTCAACCCTGAACACACACACACCTAGTCAACCCTGAACACACACACACCTAGTCAACCCTGAACACACACACCCTAGTCAACCCTGAACACACACACACACCTAGTCAACCCTGAAACACACACACCACCTAGTCAACCCTGAACACACACACACCACCTAGTCAACCCTGAACACACACACACCTACCTAGTCAACCCTGAACACACACACACCTACCTAGTCAACCCTGAACACACACACACCTACCTAGTCAAACCCTGAACACACACACACCTACCTAGTCAACCCTGAACACACACACACACCTACCTAGTCAACCCTGAACACACACACACACACCTACCTAGTCAACCCTGAAACACACACACACACCTACCTAGTCAAACCCTGAACACACACACACACCACCTACCTAGTCAACCCTGAACACACACACACACACCTACCTAGTCAACCCTGAACACACACACACACACACCTACCTAGTCAACCCTGAACACACACACACACACACCTACCTAGTCAACCCTGAACACACACACACAGACCACCTACCTAGTCAACCCTGAACACACACACACACACACCTACCTAGTCAACCCTGAACACACACACACACCACCTACCTAGTCAACCCTGAAACACACACACACACACCTACCTAGTCAACCCTGAACACACACACACAACACCTACCTAGTCAACCCTGAACACACACACACACACACCCTACCTAGTCAACCCTGAACACACACACACCACACACACCTACCTAGTCAACCCTGAACACACACACACACACACACACCTACCTAGTCAACCCTGAACACACACACACACACACACACCTACCTAGTCAACCCTGAACACACACACACACCTACCTAGTCAACCCACCACACACACACCCTACCTAGTCAACCCTGAACCACACACACACAACACTACCTAGTCAACCCTGAACACACACACCACACCACCTACCTAGTCAAACCCTGAACACACACACACACACACCTACCTAGTCAACCATGAATCACACCACACACACACTACCTAGTCAACCCTGAACACACACACCACACACACACACCTACCTAGTCAAACCCTGAACACACACACACACACACCTAGAGTCAACCCTGAACACACACACACACACACCTACCTTAGTCAACCCTGAACACACACACACACACCTACCTAGTCAACCCTGAACACACACACACCACACCTACCTAGTCAACCCTGAACACACACACACACACACCTACCTAGTCAACCCTGAACACACACACACACACACCTACCTAGTCAACCCTGAACACACACCACACACACACTACTACCTATCAACCCTGAACACACACACACACACCTACCTAGTCAACCCTGAACACACACACACACACACCTACCTAGTCAACCCTGAACACACACACACACACCTACCTAGTCAACCCTGAACACACACACACACACCTACCTAGTCAACCCTGAACACACACACACACACCTACCTAGTCAACCCTGAACACACACACACACACCTACCTAGTCAACCCTGAACACACACACACACACCTACCTAGTCAACCCTGAACACACACACACACACCTACCTAGTCAACCCTGAACACACACACACACACCTACCTAGTCAACCCTGAACACACACACACACACACCTACCTAGTCAACCCTGAACACACACACACACACACCTACCTAGTCAACCCTGAACACACACACACACACCTACCTAGTCAACCCTGAACACACACACACACACACACCTACCTAGTCAACCCTGAACACACACACACACACACACACACACACACACCTACCTAGTCAACCCTGAACACACACACACACACACACCTACCTAGTCAACCCTGAACACACACACACACACACACCTACCTAGTCAACCACTGAACACACACACCTACCTAGTCAACCCTGAACACACACACACACACACACACACACACACACACCTACCTAGTCAACCCTACACACACACACACACCTACCTAGTCAACCCTGAACACACACACACCTACCTAGTCAACCCTGAACACACACACACACCTACCTAGTCAACCCTGAACACACACACACACACCTACCTAGTCAACCCTGAACACACACACACACACCTACCTAGTCAACCCTGAACACACACACACACACCTACCTAGTCAACCCTGAACACACACACACACCTACCTAGTCAACCCTGAACACACACACACACACCTACCTAGTCAACCCTGAACACACACACACACACACACACCTACCTAGTCAACCCTGAACACACCCCCCAGATCTGTGGACAGGTGTGATGATTATAATGTCAATGGGTGGACGGCTGGCTGGGTCATTTATAATTGTAAACGCCATATCAACTCACTATGTAAACAAACAGCACCCTATTCCCTATATAGTGCACTGCTCTGAAGTAGTGCACTATTGTCGTCCAGGGATCATCAACTAGATTCAGCCGCGGGACAATTTATCATTTCTTTTCTTGAGCAGATGGATCACAATTGACTAAAAACATCAATTTTAAAATCTTGTTTGGATTTGTAAAGGATCACATGCATCTCTTGGAGACTTTGGAATAGATTTCCCAAACTAAAATCATTTAGAGATGTTTTTTTTTAGTCTTACATACTTTCTTTAAAAAAAACAAGTCCTGGGCAGTTTGGGAATCTGGTGCCGTTGGGTCCTGTGTAACAGCTTCTCTCCTACAGCAGCCAGTACAGTCCACCCCTACGTCCCACATGGTGCCCTGATTCCCTAAACACTACTAGTGGGAATAAGGGGTTGCCATTTGGGACGTAAACCCAGGATGATACTGCAACTTTATTTAATACATTGTCTGTCAACTCCTTGGTCCTGGAGAGCTACTGGGTGTTATGGAGGCTGTTGTTCCAGCCAATCAGATCATTCCACAGAGGGCTGAGTGTGTGTTTTGCCTTCTCCCTCAATGAATTTAAGGTCACTAATTAGTAAGGACCTCCCCTCACCTGGTTGTCTAGGTCTTTAATGGAATGAGATGATCAGCAGGCTTTTGTTCCAGCCCAACACTTATCACGGTTTGGACTGAAATAGGTGCCGGGGAGCTCCACAATACTGTTAATTTTCTGTCGAACGCCTGATAGGTAATGTTAACTAGTGCTGGGTTGGACCAAAAGCCTGCACCTACCTCTGGAGCTCTTCAGAACTAGAGTTGGTGACCAGTGATGTTTCTCTGTCTGAACTTGGTAATTACTTCTTTCTCTCCCCCAGTTTGCATGTGTAAAAAATATATTTTCAGCCATGTTGATTAAAAACCCAACAATGAACAGTGAGGGGTCGGTTGGTGTGAGAGGGAGGCATGTAATTCTTGTGAATTTGTCTCCAAAAATAAACTACCTTGAGCTTTGAAGATGTCATTATTTGGGTTTTAAACAACGCCAGACTGTGTTTGTGAAAACGGCTTTTATTTTAAGCAACAAGACATTGATAATATTCATGGTGTAGAACCAGTATGTTTCAGACACACAAACATCTGTATACAAGGACAGAAGAATTGCTATATGCAGGTTATGTTAAGCCAGACGGCTCGTTGGATGGACAAGTAAATCATTGTAGAAAGGCCTTAACGTACATAAGGACAAACAAGACGCGTAGAAACATCAGTTAGCCTCTCTAGCTAGCTACAGACATGAACTAGTTAGCGATTCTTTTTTGTGCCTGCGGCCGATGAGACGTGCCTTTCCGCGGCCCCCTGTTCTGGTCTGGTTGGGCCTGGGTGGTACGGGACACGGCAGACACCCCGTCTACAAACTTGGTCTTGAACAGAACGTTGGCGTTGGTGAACATGCCATCCTTCAGAGAGACCACCACAAACTACAGAGGAGAAACAAAAGTGGGTTCTGTTTAACATATTTTATTAGGCAAGTCAGTTTCAGGTGCAGAACGACCAGTGTGTATCCCCCGTGCTGACAAGGTAAAATCTTGCAACCTTTACGGTTACTAGGCTACTACCACCCCCAGTGTGTGTAGGACTGGTGTGTTACCTCCTCTAACCACTAGGCCACCCTGCCGCCTCTACACTCTAACCACTGGGCTACCCTGCCTCCTCTACACTCTAACCACTAGGCTACCCTGCCGCCTCTACACTAACCACTGGGCTACCCTACCTCCTCTACACTCTAACCACTAGGCTACCTCCTCTACACTCTAACCACTAGGCTACCCTACCACCTCTACACTCTAACCACTAGGCTACCCTACCTCCTCTACACTCTAACCACTAGGCTACCCTGCCACCTCTACACTCTAACCACTAGGCTACCCTGCCGCCCCCAGTGTGTGTAGGACTGGTGCGTTACCTGGGAGTGTGTGAAGTGTGTCCTCAACATCTGTCCTATGTTCTGTGTGTGTGAGAGGTCCAGGGCAGCATCCACTTCGTCCAAGATGTAGATGGGAGCAGGTTTAAACAGCAACATGGCCAGGATCAGAGACAAGGCTACTAGAGACCTGGAACACAGGTTTAAATAGGATCAGAGACAAGGCTACCAGAGACCTGGAACACAGGTTTAAATAGGATCAGAGACAAGGCTACCAGAGACCTGGAACACAGGTTTAAATAGGATCAGAGACAAGGCTACCAGAGACCTGGAACACACAGGTTTAAAACAGCAACATGGCCAGGATCAGAGACAAGGCTACCAGAGACCTGGAACACAGGTTTAAAAACAGCAACATGGCCAGGATCAGAGACCTGGAACACACAGGTTTAAACCGCAACATGGCCAGGATCAGAGACAAGGCTACCAGAGACCTGGAACACACAGGTTTAAACAGCAACATGGTCAGGATCAGAGACAAGGCTACCAGAGACCTGGAACACACAGGTTTAAAAACAGCAACATGGCCAGGATCAGAGACAAG
Source organism: Oncorhynchus kisutch (assembly GCF_002021735.2). Lineage (NCBI taxonomy): Eukaryota > Metazoa > Chordata > Actinopteri > Salmoniformes > Salmonidae > Oncorhynchus > Oncorhynchus kisutch. The sequence continues at coordinate 97,602 of NW_022262921.1, read as the reverse complement.
GCTACCAGAGACCTGGAACACAGGTTTAAAAACAGCAACATGGCCAGGATCAGAGACCTGGAACACACAGGTTTAAACAGCAACATGGCCAGGATCAGAGACAAGGCTACCAGATACCTGGAACACACAGGTTTAAAACAGCAACATGGCCAGGATCAGAGACAAGGCTACCAGAGACCTGGAACACACAGGTTTAAACAGCAACATGGCCAGGATCAGAGACAAGGCTACCAGAGACCTGGAACACACAGGTTTAAAACAATACACAGTTACACGCGCTACTATAACACTGTCCAATACACTGTTACACACGCTACTATAACACTGTCCAATACACACAGTTCCACGCGCGTTCGGCCAGAGGACCATTCTGTACACAGTTCCACGTGCGTTCGGCCAGAGGACCATTCTGTACACAGTTCCACGCGCGTTCGGCCAGAGGACCATTCTGTACACAGTTACGTGCGTTCGGCCAGAGGACCATTCTGTTCACAGTTCCACGTGCGTTCGGCCAGAGGACCATTCTGTACACAGTTCCACGTGCGTTCGGCCAGAGGACCATTCTGTTCACAGTTCCACGTGCGTTCGGCCAGAGGACCATTCTGTACACAGTTACACGTGCGTTCGGCCAGAGGACCATTCTGTACACAGTTACACGTGCGTTCGGCCAGAGGACCATTCTGTACACAGTTACACGTGCGTTCGGCCAGAGGACCATTCTGTTCACAGTTCCACGCGCGTTCGGCCAGAGGACCATTCTGTTCACAGTTCCACGCGCGTTCGGCCAGAGGACCATTCTGTTCACAGTTCCACGCGCGTTCGGCCAGAGGACCATTCTGTTCACAGTTCCACGCGCATTCGGCCAGAGGACCATTCTGTTCACCGGAGTCCACTTCAATAGAATCCAAGCTAGTGTTACTGATCACTAGCCAATAAAAAAAGAGCTGTCTTAATCCATCATCTGACCTTTGACACCTTCTGGCTGCGCGTACACAGGCAGGACAATTCTGATATTTTTCACACCAATTGATGTTTTGGCCAAATCATATCAGATTTTTTCCCCCCAGAGCTGATCTGGGTAAACGGCCATTGTGTTTGCAGAGGTGAGGAAACTAGAAATTAGTAGCACAAGTCTAACACACACACTGTATGTATCAATAACCAATCAGTTAATGATTCAATTGATCCCCCGGTACCTCTGTCCTCCGCTGAGTTCAGTGAGGTTCTCCTTCCACGTGTTTCCCAGAGCCACCTTGAACTCCAGGCCCTCTAAGGCCCCGCAGCCCTCAGGAGGGGCCAGACGGGCATCAGCCCCCGGCAGCAGGGTGGAGAAGATACTGCCAAAGTCTTTATTCACCTGGAGACACACAGACAGGAGAACGAGAGGAGACAGGAGACAGGAGAGGAGACAGGAGACAGGAGAACGAGAGGAGACAGAGACAGGAGAACGAGAGGAGACAGAGACAGGAGAACGAGAGGAGACAGAGACAGGAGAACGAGAGGAGACAGAGACAGGAGAACGAGAGGAGACAGAGACAGGAGAACGAGAGGAGACAGAGACAGGAGAACGAGAGGAGACAGAGACAGGAGACCGAGAGGAGACAGGAGACCGAGAGGAGACAGAGACAGGAGACCGAGAGGAGACAGGAGACCGAGAGGAGACAGGAGACCGAGAGGAGACAGGAGACCGAGAGGAGACAGGAGACCGAGAGGAGACAGGAGACCGAGAGGAGACAGGAGACCGAGAGGAGACAGGAGACCGAGAGGAGACAGGAGACCGAGAGGAGACAGGAGAACGAGAGGAGACAGGAGAACGAGAGGAGACAGACAGGAGACAGGAGAACGAGAGGAGACAGGAGACCGAGAGGTAGACAGAGACCGAGAGGAGACAGGAGACCGAGAGGAGACAGGAGACCGAGAGGAGACAGGAGACCGAGAGGAGACAGGAGACCGAGAGGAGACAGGAGACCGAGAGGAGACAGGAGACCGAGAGGAGACAGGAGAACGAGAGGAGACAGGAGAACGAGAGGAGACAGGAGAACGAGAGGAGACAGGAGAACGAGAGGAGACAGGAGAACGAGAGGAGACAGGAGAACGAGAGGAGACAGGAGACCGAGAGGAGACAGGAGAACGAGAGGAGACAGGAGAACGAGAGGAGACAGACAGGAGAGGAGACAGGAGACCGAGAGGAGACAGGAGAACGAGAGGAGACAGGAGACCGAGAGGAGACAGGAGACCGAGAGGAGACAGGAGACCGAGAGGAGACAGGAGACCGAGAGGAGACAGGAGAACGAGAGGAGACAGGAGACCGAGAGGAGACAGGAGACCGAGAGGAGACAGGAGACAGGAGACCGAGAGGAGACAGGAGAACGAGAGGAGACAGAGACAGGAGAACGAGAGGAGACAGAGACAGGAGAACGAGAGGAGACAGGAGAACGAGAGGAGACAGGAGAACGAGAGGAGACAGGAGACCGAGAGGAGACAGAGACAGGAGAACGAGAGGAGACAGAGACAGGAGAACGAGAGGAGACAGAGACAGGAGAACGAGAGGAGACAGAGACAGGAGAACGAGAGGAGACAGAGACAGGAGAACGAGAGGAGACAGAGACAGGAGAACGAGAGGAGACAGGAGAACGAGAGGAGACAGGAGAACGAGAGGAGACAGGAGAACGAGAGGAGACAGGAGAACGAGAGGAGACAGGAGAACGAGAGGAGACAGAGACAGGAGACCGAGAGGAGACAGGAGACCGAGAGGAGACAGAGACAGGAGACCGAGAGGAGAAAGAGACAGGAGACCGAGAGGAGAAAGAGACAGGAGACCGAGAGGAGACAGGAGACCGAGAGGAGACAGGAGACCGAGAGGAGACAGGAGAACGAGAGGAGACAGGAGAACGAGGAACACGAGAGGAGAACAGGAGAACGAGAGGAGACAGGAGAACGAGAGGAGACGAGACAGGAGAACCGAGAGGGACAGCGAGACCGAAGAGGAGACAGAGACCGGCGAGAGGAGACAGGAGACCGAGAGGAGACGAGAAGGAGACCGAGAGGAGACAGGAGACCGAGAGGAGACAGGAGACCGAAGGAGACAGGAGACCGAGAGGAGACAGGAGAACGAGAGGAGACAGGAGAACGAGAGGAGACAGGAGAACGAGAGGAGACAGGAGACAGGAGAACGAGAGGAGACAGGAGAACGAGAGAGACAGGAGAACGAGAGGAGACAGGAGACAGGAGACCGAGAGGAGACAGGAGACCGAGAGGAGACGAGAGAGACCGAGAGGAGACAGGAGACAGAGGAGACGAGAGGAACAGGAGACCGAGAGGAGACAGGAGAACGAGAGGAGACAGGAGACGAGAGGAGACAGGAGAACGAGAGGAGACAGGAGACGAGAGGAGACAGGAGAACGAGAGGAGACAGGAGAACGAGAGGAGACAGGAGAACGAGAGGAGACAGGAGAACGAGAGGAGACAGGAGACCGAGAGGAGCAGGAGACCGAGAGGAGACGGAGACGAGAGGAGACAGGAGACCGAGAGGAGACAGAGAGGAGACAGAGACAGGAGAACGAGAGGAGACAGAGACAGGAGAACGAGAGGAGACAGAGTCAGGAGAACGAGAGGAGACAGAGACAGGAGACCGAGAGGAGACAGGAGAACGAGAGGAGACAGGAGAACGAGAGGAGACAGGAGAACGAGAGGAGACAGGAGAACGAGAGGAGACAGAGACAGGAGAACGAGAGGAGACAGAGACAGGAGAACGAGAGGAGACAGAGACAGGAGAACGAGAGGAGACAGAGACAGGAGAACGAGAGGAGACAGAGACAGGAGACCGAAGAGGAGACAGAGACAGGAGACCGAGAGGGAGACAGAGAGACAGGAGACCGAGAGGAGACAGGAGACCGAGAGGAGACAGAGACAGGAGACCGAGAGGAGACAGAGACAGGAGACCGAGAGGAGACAGAGACAGGAGACCGAGAGGAGACAGAGACCGAGAGGAGACAGAGACAGGAGACCGAGAGGAGACAGAGACAGGAGACCGAGAGGAGACAGAGACAGGAGACGAGAGGAGACAGAGACAGGAGACCGAGAGGAGACAGAGACAGGAGACGAGAGGAGACAGAGACAGGAGAACGAGAGGAGACAGAGACAGGAGAACGAGAGGAGACAGAGACAGGAGAACGAGAGGAGACAGAGACAGGAGAACGAGAGGAGACAGAGACAGGAGAACGAGAGGAGACAGAGACAGGAGAACGAGAGGAGACAGAGACAGGAGAACGAGAGGAGACAGAGACAGGAGACCGAGAGGAGACAGAGACAGGAGACCGAGAGGAGACAGAGACAGGAGACAGAGACAGGAGACCGAGAGGAGACAGAGACAGGAGACCGAGAGGAGACAGAGACAGGAGACGGAGAGGAGACAGAGACAGGAGAACGAGAGGAGACAGAGACAGGAGAACGAGAGGAGACAGAGACAGGAGAACGAGAGGAGACAGGAGACCGAGAGGAGACAGAGACAGGAGAACAAGAGGAGACAGAAAAGTTTGATGAGTCACTTTGCCAGAGACATGAAGACTTTGAGACTTTGTCTCAGAGGACAAACACAGTCTGGTGATGAAATAATGTCTTTGTCTCAGAGGACTGACAGTCTGGTGATGTCACTAACAGTCTGGTGTCTTTTTACCACAACTTGTTTTCACATCAAAATGGTTCTGTATCATTAAGACATTTATCAAACACAGAGACAGACAGACACACAGAGACAGAGACAGACAGACCTTCTGCCAGACAGACAGACAGACAGACAGACAGACCTTCTGCCAGGCGATGTTGAGGGCCTCCTTCTTCTTCTGGTCCAGCTCCTCTATGGTCTGGAGGATCTTAGACTTGTCATTCTCTACGATCCTCTTCTTCTTCATCAGGTCATTATACTGACGGGGCAAAAACAGGGTCACGGGTCACGTTCTCAACTCTCCTCCAATCATATCAAAGCTACCATTACCTATTGAGACCTGCCAGAACCTCGAGAAGGGCCCAAGAGGGGAAGGAGGAATCCAAATAGATTTGATATAAGGTCCAAAGGAAACACACACACACACCTCCCCAAACTCACCCTCTCCTCAGCCTGACTCAACATGTAAAACACACACCTCCCTAAACTCCCCCTCTCCTCAGCCTGACTCAACATGTGAAACACACACCTCCCCAAACTCACCCTCTCCTCAGCCTGACTCAACATGTAAAACACACACCTCCCCAAACTCCCCCTCTCCTCAGCCTGACTCAACATGTGAAACACACACCTCCCTAAACTCACCCTCTCCTCAGCCTGACTCAACATGTAAAACACACACCTCCCCAAACTCCCCCTCTCCTCAGCCTGACTCAACATGTAAAACACACACCTCCCCAAACTCCCCCTCTCCTCAGCCTGACTCAACATGTGAAACACACACCTCCCCAAACTCCCCCTCTCCTCAGCCTGACTCAACATGTGAAACACACACCTCCCTAAACTCACCCTCTCCTCAGCCTGACTCAACAAGGTCCAAAGGAAACATACACCTCCCCAAACTCCCCCTCTCCTCAGCCTGACTCAACATGTGAAACACACACCTCCCTAAACTCACCCTCTCCTCAGCCTGACTCAACATGTAAAACACACACCTCCCCAAACTCCCCCTCTCCTCAGCCTGACTCAACATGTGAAACACACACCTCCCCAAACTCCCCCTCTCCTCAGCCTGACTCAACATGTAAAACACACACCTCCCCAAACTCCCCCTCTCCTCAGCCTGACTCAACATGTAAAACACACACCTCCCCAAACTCCCCCTCTCCTCAGCCTGACTCAACATGTGAAACACACACCTCCCTAAACTCACCCTCTCCTCAGCCTGACTCAACATGTGAAACACACACCTCCCCAAACTCCCCCTCTCCTCAGCCTGACTCAACATGTAAAACACACACCTCCCCAAACTCCCCCTCTCCTCAGCCTGACTCAACAAGGTCCAAAGGAAACATACACCTCCCCAAACTCACCCTCTCCTCAGCCTGACTCAACATGTGAAAAACACACCTCCCCAAACTCACCCTCTCCTCAGCCTGACTCAACATGTGAAACACACCTCCCCAAACTCACCCTCTCCTCAGCCTGACTCAACATGTGAAACACACACCTCCCCAAACTCCCCCTCTCCTCAGCCTGACTCAACATGTAAAACACACACCTCCCCAAACTCCCCCTCTCCTCAGCCTGACTCAACATGTAAAACACACACCTCCCCAAACTCCCCCTCTCCTCAGCCTGACTCAACATGTAAAACACACAACTCCCCAAACTCACCCTCTCCTCAGCCTGACTCAACATGTTCATGGCTCTCTTGTTGACAGATCTCTCCAGTCGTGTCTTGGACTCTTCCAGCTTCCTCAGCCTCTGGCCCGCCTCTTTAGGGTTGTTGACCTTGAAGTCGTATCCCGTGTTGGGCTGGCCGAACAGGCCTCTCTCCTGACTGATCCACTCGTGTTCCTCTAACATACGAGACACCTGGAGAGAGGGATGGATAGAGGACAGGGAGAGATGGATAGAGAGAGCGGAGATGAGGGATGGATAGAGGACAGGGAGAGAGATGGATAGGGAGAGAGATGGATAGAGGACAGAGAGAGATGGATAGAGAGAGGGATGGATAGAGGACAGAGAGAGATGGATAGATAGAGGACAGAGAGAGATGGATAGACAGAGGGATGGATAGAGGACAGAGAGAGATGGATAGAGAGAGGGATGGATAGAGGACAGAGAGAGATGGATAGACAGAGGGATGGATAGAGAGAGCGGAGATATGAGACAGAGGCATGGATAGACAGAGGGATGGATAGAGGACAGGGAGAGATGGATAGGGAGAGAGATGGATAGAGGACAGAGAGAGATGGATAGACAGAGGGATGGATAGAGGACAGAGAGAGGGATGGATAGAGGACAGAGAGAGATGGATAGACAGAGGGATGGATAGAGAGAGCGGAGATATGAGACAGAGGCATGGATAGAGAGAGCGGAGATATGAGACAGAGGGATGGATAGAGAGAGCGGAGATATGAGACAGAGGGATGGATAGAGAGAGCGGAGATATGAGACAGAGGGATGGATAGAGAGAGCGGAGATATGAGACAGAGCGATGGATAGAGAGAGCGGAGATATGAGAGAGCGAGAGAGAGAGAGAGAGAAAAGAGATGTTAGTCTGGCTAGCGGAACTCTCACGGTCCTCTAGCAGAAGGAACATCTAGTGCTGTGATTTAGTCTCTTCTGAAGAGACGAACAGATCGATCTGGAAACAGACAGAATATGAACAACATAAAGAGATGAGACGACAGATCAAATGGAGATTAGAAAGCAGAGTTGATCAGTAACTGACGTCTTTACGGTGTTTGATCAGTAACTACCTTAGCAGCAGCATCCTGACTGTCTTTACGGTGTTTGATCAGTAACTACCTTAGCAGCAGCATCCTGACTGTCTTTACGGTGTTTGATCAGTAACTACCTTAGCAGCAGCATCCTGACTGTCTTTACGGTGTTTGATCAGTAACTACCTTAGCAGCAGCATCCTGACTGTCTTTACGGTGTTTGATCAGTAACTACCTTAGCAGCAGCATCCTGACTGTCTTTACGGTGTTTGATCAGTAACTACCTTAGCAGCAGCATCCTGACTGTCTTTACGGTGTTTGCTGATGTTGTGTTCCAACTCTTTAATCTTCAACTGAGACTCATTGGTTCTCTCTCTCATATGGTTGGCTTCTGTACTTTTACCCTGGAACACACACACACACACACCACACACCACACACCACACACCACACACCACACACCACACACACACACACACACACACACACACACACACACACACACACACACACACACACACCACACACCACACACACACACACACACACACACACCACACACACACCACACACACCACCACACACACACACACACATCCACACACACACACACACACACACACACACACACACACCACACACACACACATCCACACACACACACACACCACACACACACACATCCACACACCACACACACACACCACACACACACACATCCACACACACACACACACCACACACACACACACATCCACACACCACACACACACACACCACACACACCCACACACCACACACACACCACACACACACACACACACACACACACTTTGTTATTACATCTTCAAAGTAGCTCATAAGAGTTGGGTAGAACTGAGATATTTTTTTACAAAGTGATCTGATCCTAGATCAGAGGTTATAATAATCTCTCATGGACAGATGCACGTAACAACTGATATTGTAGCGTCTCTAGGAGCCTCTATTTTCTCAATTTTATTCTCAAAAATCTAACTTCAAGTCCATAACAATGTTTAAACCATATCAGGAGACCACTTGAGGTCTGTGTAAAATCTCACGACATGTTCATTTTGGGATATAGGATCCTCTTTAAATGGGTTGTAGATACTATGGATGTAGGACCCTCTTTAATTGGGTGGTAGATACTATGGATGTAGGACCCTCTTTAATTGGGTGGTAGATACTATGGATGTAGGACCCTCTTTAATTGGGTGGTAGATACTATGGATGTAGGACCCTCTTTAATTGGGTGGTAGATATATGGATGTAGGACCCTCTTTAATTGGGTGGTAGATACTATGGATGTAGGACCCTCTTTAATTGGGTGGTAGATACTATGGATGTAGGACCCTCTTTAATTGGGTGGTAGATACTATGGATGTAGGACCCTCTTTAATTGGGTGGTAGATACTATGGATGTAGGACCCTCTTTAATTGGGTGGTAGATACTATGGATGTAGGACCCTCTTTAATTGGGTGGTAGATACTATGGATGTAGGACCCTCTTTAATTGGGTGGTAGATACTATGGATGTAGGACCCTCTTTAATTGGGTGGTAGATACTATGGATGTAGGACCCTCTTTAATTGGGTGGTAGATACTATGGATGTAGGACCCTCTTTAATTGGGTGGTAGATACTATGGATGTAGGACCCTCTTTAATTGGGTGGTAGATACTATGGATGTAGGACCCTCTTTAATTGGGTGGTAGATACTATGGATGTAGGACCCTCTTTAATTGGGTGGTAGATACTATGGATGTAGGACCCTCTTAATTGGGTGGTAGATACTATGGATGTAGGACCCTCTTTAATTGGGTGGTAGATACTATGGATGTAGGACCCTCTTTAATTGGGGTGGTAGATACTATGGATGTAGGACCCTCTTTAATTGGGTGGTAGATACTATGGATGTAGGATCCTCTAATTGGGGCGGTAGATACTATGGATGTAGGACCCTCTTTAATTGGGTGGTAGATACTATGGATGTAGGACCCTGAGGAGCAGCATGGTAATAACACCAGTACTACTGACAATAATGTAGTGATCATACCTTGATCTCTTTGTCCTGGGCTACGATCACCTCTTTCTGTCTAGTCAACTCCTCCTGGGCCTTACGCACAGACTCCTGGAGAGAGAGGGGAGGAGAGAGAGGTTGAGGAAAGAGAGAGAGAGAGGGGAGGAGAGAGGGGTTGAGGAAAGAGAGAGAGAGAGAGGGGAGGAGAGAGGGGTTGAGGAAAGAGAGAGAGAGAGAGGGGAGGAGAGAGGGGTTGAGGAAAGAGAGAGAGAGAGAGGGGAGGAGAGAGGGGTTGAGGAAAGAGAGAGAGAGAGAGAGGGGAGGAGAGAGGGGTTGAGGAAAGAGAGAGAGAGAGAGAGAGGGGAGAGAGGGGTTGAGGAAAGAGAGAGAGAGAGAGAGGGGAGGAGAGGGGTTGAGGAAAGAGAGAGAGAGAGAGAGGGGAGGAGAGAGGGGTTGAGGAAAGGGAGAGAGAGAGAGAGAGGGGAGGAGAGAGGGGTTGAGGAAAGGGAGAGAGAGAGAGAGAGAGAGGGGAGGAGAGAGAGGTTGAGGAAAGAGAAAGAGAGAGGGGAGGAGAGAGGGGTTGAGGAAAGAGAGAGAGAGAGGGGAGGAGAGAGGGGTTGAGGAAAGAGAGAGAGAGAGAGGGAGGAGAGAGGGGTTGAGGAAAGAGAGAGAGAGAGAGGGGAGGAGAGAGAGGTTGAGGAAGGAGAGTGTTGTCAGTGATAAAGTATATAAACAAATATAGCTAGTTCATGTCAACAATCCAGACACACCCGGGCCGGGCTAACTGATGAGGTGGACACTCAGGGCCGGGCTAACTGATGAGGTGGACACTCAGGGCCGGGCTAACTGATGAGGTGGACACTCAGGGCCGGGCTAACTGATGAGGTGGACACTCAGGGCCGGGCTAACTGATGAGGTGGACACTCAGGGCCGGGCTAACTGATGAGGTGGACACTCAGGGCCGGGCTAACTGATGAGGTGGACACTCAGGGCCGGGCTAACTGATGAGGTGGACACTCAGGGCCGGGCTAACTGATGAGGTGGACACTCAGGGCCGGGCTAACTGATGAGGTGGAGGACATTTGACAGTATTGGACCAGGAGGTAAACGGTACCTTGTTCTCTGCCACGGTGGTGGACATGTTGTCTATCTGTTCCTGGATCGTCTTCATGGCTTCGTCTACTGCCAGGATCTGTTGTTCATAGCCAGTCTGCTCCCTCTTCAACTCCTCCAACTCTAGGACCAGGGACTCAGCCTCCTGCACACACACACACACACGCACACACACACCTCATGTCAAAAGTGCAACCCCTTGTTTGTACACTGTGGAGGGTCTTGAATAATGTAACCCGGGTTACGGCTGGGGTAATGTAACCCGGGTTATTGTGCTGTGTCTTTGGTTTTGGGAACATTTGTCACAGAATTAAAGTGTGTGTGTGTGTTTTGTGTGTGTGTCTCAGTGTGTGTGTGTGTGTGTGTGTCTCAGTGTGTGTGTGTGTGTCTCAGTGTGTGTGTGTGTGTCTCAGTGTGTGTGTGTGTGTGTGTGTGTGTCTCAGTGTGTGTGTCTCAGTGTGTGTGTCTCAGTGTGTGTGTCTCAGTGTGTGTGTCTCAGTGTGTGTATGTCTCAGTGTGTGTGTGTCTCAGTGTGTGTGTGTCTCAGTGTGTGTGTGTCTCAGTGTGTGTGTGTCTCAGTGTGTGTGTGTCTCAGTGTGTGTGTGTCTCAGTGTGTGTGTGTCTCAGTGTGTGTGTGTCTCAGTGTGTGTGTGTCTCAGTGTGTGTGTGTCTCAGTGTGTGTGTGTCTCAGTGTGTGTGTGTGTCTCAGTGTGTGTGTGTGTCTCAGTGTGTCTCAGTGTGTCTCAGTGTGTGTGTGTGTGTGTGTCTCTCCACCTGTTGTCTCTCCTTCAGTTTCTTGCTGAACGCGTCAGCCTTGGTTTTAGCAGAGTTGACTTTCTGTTGAGCAGCTTTCAGTTCCTTCTCCCTCTCTGCCTCCGCATTCTTCATCTTATCCTCCAACACCTGGTGGAGCAAGGAGAGGTTTAACACATCAACACCTGGTGGAGCAAGGAGAGGTTTAACACATCAACACCTGGTGGAGCAAGGAGAGGTTTAACACATCAACACCTGGTGGAGCAAGGAGAGGTTTAACACATCAACACCTGGTGGAGCAAGGAGAGGTTTAACACATCAACACCTGGTGGAGCAAGGAGAGGTTTAACACTCCAACACCTGGTGGAGCAAGGAGAGGTTTAACACCACATCAACACCTGGTGGAGCAAGGAGAGGTTTAACACCACATCAACAGAGAGAGGAGAGGTTTAACACCACATCAACAGAGAGAGGAGAGGTTTAACACCACATCAACAGAGAGGAGAGGTTTAACACCACATCAACAGAGAGAGGAGAGGTTTAACACCACATCAACAGAGAGAGGAGAGGTTTAACACCACATTAACAGAGAGAGGTTTAACACCACATTAACAGAGAGAGGTTTAACACCACATCAACAGAGAGAGGAGAGGTTTAACACCATATCAACAGAGAGAGGTTTAACACCACATCAACAGAGCTAGGACAGAGGTTTAACACCACATCAACAGAGCCAGGACAGAGGTTTAACACAATATCAACAGAGCCAGGACAGAGGTTTAACACCATATCAACAGAGAGAGGTTTAACACCATATCAACAGAGCCAGGACAGAGGTTTAACACCACATCAACAGAGAGAGGTTTAACACAATATCAACAGAGCCAGGACAGAGGTTTAACACCATATCAACAGAGAGAGGTTTAACACAATATCAACAGAGCCAGGACAGAGGTTTAACACCATATCAACAGAGCCAGGACAGATGGTTCCCGAGACCCATTCATATGGGGAAAAAACTAATTATGCACAGATGACTAAGTGGCTTTATAAGGGCGCCAGGTAGCCTAGCGGTTAAGAACATGGGGCCAGTAACCGAAAGGACACTGGTTTAAATACCCGAGCCGATGTGCCGCTGAGCAAGGCACTTAAATATATTAAAGAGTTTAATATGGTTTATGTTTTAATTGGGAGGGGAGGAAGGGGGGGGGGGGGTAATTAGGTTTGCTAAATGGGTAGATATGACCCATGTGATCCTGAATGGGGTCCACTGATAGGTCTAGATATGACCCGTGGGGATAATAAGTCATGTGATCCTGAAAGGAGACCACTGATAGGTCCAGATATGACCCATTGGGATAATAAGTCATGTGATCCTGAAAGGAGACCACTGATAGGTCCAGATATGACCAATGGGGATAATCTGACCTTGTACTTCTCATCTGCCTTCTTCTGGACCTCCTTACTGCTGCGCAGGGTCTCCTCACACTCCTCTGAGAGAGAGACACACACACTTTTAATGTGAGTCATACTGTATTAACAGGAAGTTTAAAATGCAGAAGGATAAAAAGTGTTTGTTCGACATGGTGGGATCTGTTCCGTGTTTGTTAAATGTAATTATGTGAGAAATGGGAGGTGGAAACATCTTTAATGGTGTAAATATCGATACAGTATAATAACTATCGTATATAACTCAACATGGAGTCACGCTGTGACGTGGTGTCTGGTCCTCCCGCTACGACTCAGGATAACATGCAGTTTAATGAGGCTACAGATTATATAAACGATGATGATGATGGACATCACAGGATGATGAAAGTGAAAAGGTGATGAGTTTGATGCTCCTTCTTATTCTGGTGACATGATGATCTGTCCACACTGTATCCTACCAGCTGTTGGCGAGAGAACAAGTGCCAACACCATCTGCTATTTAAAGTAACAGTTTTTATAAAAACAAAAACGACCAAATCAGCCACTTTGGGTTCATCCTGTTTTAATCTGCACCTGGAGTTATCTTATCTTAACCCCCCGACCCCTGACCTAATTTCCCAGATACCAGGAAGTCTAAGAACCATTGAGGCCTTTGTTCTACTCCTCTCTATCTCAGTTACAACCACCCCACTTCCTGTCACAGGAATACCAGCTGTAGGTTTAAATACCACCCCACTTCCTGTCACTGGAATACCAGCTGTAGGTTTAATCACCAAGTCAATCAATCGTCAGCTTCAAGCTACCTCTAGTAAAACCCATGTCCTCGACACACAGACTAGCTACAGGAAGCTAGAGTGGACACTATAAAACTCAGCATGAGGAGGGCACAAATATCTTACTGTTTGTTATTAACTAAATAATTGTTACGTTAACCAACAAATAAAAGGTAACTACATTCATTTTTTTCGCCTCACAGTTCAACTCTTTGGGATCAAGTGTTGTCCCACCTTAAGTGAGAGAGAGAGAGTGAGAGAGTGAGAGTGTGAGAGTGTGTGTGTGTGCTCACCGATGGTCTTCAGTAACATCTTCAGTTCTTCCTGTTGTTTATGGAAGGAGCTCTGATGGAGTTTAACCTGGAGAATATCTAACTCTTCTGTCTTCATGTCTAACTGCTGCTTGAACAGACGATACCTAGAGAGGAGAGGGGAGGGAGAGGGGAGGGGAGGGGAGGGAGAGGGGAGGGAGAGGGGAGGGAGAGGGGAGGGAGAGGGAGAGGGGAGGGGAGGGGAGGGAGAGGGGAGGGGGAGGGAGAGGGGAGGGAGAGGGGAGGGAGAGGGTAGAGGGTAGGGGAGGGAGAGGGTAGGGGAGGGAGAGGGGAGGGAGAGGGGAGGGGAGGGTAGGGGAGGGAGAGGGGAGGGAGAGGGGAGGGGAGGGGAGGGAGAGGGGAGGGGAGGGGGAGGGTAGGGGAGGGAGAGGGGAGGGAGAGGGGAGGGGAGGAGAGGGGAGGGGAGGGGAGGGAGAGGGGAGGGAGAGGGGAGGGAGAGGGAGAGGGTAGGGAGAGGGGAGGGGAGGGAGAGGGTAGAGGGTAGGGGAGAGAGAGGGGAGGGGAGGGAGAGGGGAGGGGAGGGGAGGGAGAGGGGAGGGGAGGGAGAGGGTAGGGGAGGGAGAGGGGAGGGGAGGGAGAGGGGAGGGGAGGGAGAGGGGAGGGGAGGGAGAGGGAGGGAGAGGGTAGGGAGAGGGGAGGGAGAGGGTAGGGAGAGGGGAGGGAGAGGGGAGGGGAGGGAGAGGGTAGGGGAGGGAGAGGGGAGGGAGAGGGGAGGGGAGGGGAGGGAGAGGGGAGGGGAGGGGGAGGGAGAGGGGAGGGAGAGGGGAGAGGGGAGGGGAGGGAGAGGGAGGGGAGGGAGAGGGAGAGGGGAGGGAGAGGGGAGGGGGAGGGAGGGAGAGGGGAGGGAGAGGGGAGGGAGAGGGGAGGGGAGGGGGAGGGGGAGGGAGAGGGGAGGGAGAGGGGAGGGGGAGGGAGAGGGGAGGGAGAGGGGAGGGGAGGGGGAGGGGGAGGGAGAGGGAGGGAGAGGGAGGGGAGAGGGGAGGGGGAGGGGAGGGTAGAGGAGGGAGAGGGGAGGGGAGAGGGGAGGGGAGGGAGAGGGGAGGGAGAGGAGAGGGGAGGGGAGGGAGAGGGAGGAGAGGGTAAGAGGAGGGAGAGGGGAGGGAGAGGGGAGGGAGAGGGAGAGGGAGAGGGAGAGGGAGAGGGAGAGGGGAGGGGAGGGAGAGGGGAGGGAGAGGGGAGCGGAGAGGAGAGGGGAGGGGAGGGGAGGGAGAGGGAGGGAGAGGGGAGGGAGAGGGGAGGGAGAGGGGAGGGAGAGGGTAGAGGAGGGAGAGGGGAGGGAGAGCGGAGGGAGAGGGGAGGGAGAGGGTAGAGGAGGAGAGGGTAGAGGAGGGAGAGGGAGGGAGAGGGGAGGGAGAGGGGAGGGTAGAGGAGGGAGAGGGGAGGGAGAGGGGAGGGGAGGAGAGGGGAGGGAGAGGAGAGGGGAGGGGAGGGAGAGGGGAGGAGAGGGTAGAGGGGAGAGGGGAGGAGAGGGAGGGAGAGGGAGAGGGAGAGGGAGAGGGAGAGGGAGGGAGGAGGGGAGGGGAGGAGAGGGAGGGAGAGGGAGAGGGGAGGGAGAGGGGAGGGAGAGGGGAGGGAGAGGGGAGGGAGAGCGGAGGGAGAGGGTAGAGGAGGGAGAGGGTAGAGGAGGAGAGGGAGGGAGAGGGGAGGAGAGGGTAGAGGGGAGGGGAGGGAGAGGGGAGGGAGAGGGTAGAGGAGGGAGAGGTAGGGTTAGAGAGGGAGAGGGTAGAGGAGGGAGAGGAGAGGGGAGGGAGAGGGGAGGGAGAGGGTAGAGGGAGGGGAGGGAGAGGGGAGGGAGAGGGTAGAGGAGGGAGAGGGTAGAGGAGGGAGAGGGTAGAGGAGGGAGAGGGTAGAGGAGGGAGAGGGTAGAGGAGGGAGAGGGGAGGGGGAGGGAGAGGGTAGAGGAGGGGAGAGGGGAGGGGAGGAGAGGGTAGAGGAGGGAGAGGGTAGAGGAGGGAGGAGGGTAGAGGAGGGAGAGGGTAGAGGAGGGAGAGGGTAGAGGAGGGAGAGGGTAGGGAGGGAGAGGTAGAGGAGGGAGAGGGTAGAGGAGGGAGAGGTAGGGAGGTGAGAGGGGGGGGAGGGGAGGGAGAGGGTAGAGGAGGGAGAGGGTAGAGGAGGGAGAGGGTAGGGAGAGGGTAGAGGAGGGAGAGGTAGGGGAGGGAGAGGGTAGAGGAGGGAGAGGGTAGGGGAGGGAGAGGGTAGAGGAGGGAGAGGGTAAAGGGTAGAGGAGGGAGAGGTAGGGGAGGGAGAGGGTAGAGGAGGGAGAGGGTAGAGGAAGGGAGAGGGTAAAGGGTAGAGGAGGGAGAGGGTAAAGGTAGAGGAGGGAAAGGGTAAAGCGGTAGAGAGGGAGAGGGTAAAGGGTAAGAGGAGTGAGAGGTAAGGGTAGAGGAGTGAGAGGGTAGAGGGTAGAGGAGGGAGAGGGTAAAGGGTAAGAGGAGGGAGAGGGTAAAGGGTAGAGGAGGGAGAGGGTAAAGGGTAGAGGAGGGAGAGCGGTAAAGGGTAGAGGAGGGAGAGGGTAAAGGGTAGAGGAGGGAGAGGTAAAGGGTAGAGG
This sequence comes from Oncorhynchus kisutch, assembly GCF_002021735.2. Lineage (NCBI taxonomy): Eukaryota > Metazoa > Chordata > Actinopteri > Salmoniformes > Salmonidae > Oncorhynchus > Oncorhynchus kisutch. Next base: position 81,223 of record NW_022262921.1, on the reverse strand, counting down.
AGGGAGAGGGTAAAGGGTAGGGAGTGGAGAGGGTAAAGGGTAGAGGAGTGAGAGGGTAAAGGTAGAGGAGTGAGAGGGTAAAGGGTAGAGGAGTGAGAGGGTAAAGGGTAGAGGAGTGAGAGGGTAAAGGGTAGAGGAGTGAGAGGGTAAAGGGTAGAGGAGGGAGGGGTAAAGGAGGGAGAGGGTAAAGGTAGAGGAGGGAGGGGTAAAGGGTAGAGGAGGGAGAGGGTAGAGGAGGGAGAGGGTAAAGGGTAGAGGAGGGAGAGGGTAGAGGAGGGAGAGGGTAAAGGGTAGAGGTAAAGGGTAGAGGAGGGAAGAGGGTAGAGGAGGGAGAGGGTAGGGGAGGGAGAGGGTTAAAGGGTAGAGGAGGGAGAGGGTAGAGGAGGAGAGGGTAAAGGGTAGAGGGTAAAGGGTTAGAGGGTAAAGGGTTAGAGGGTAAAGGGTAAAGGGTTAGAGGGTAAAGGGTAGAGGAGGGAGAGGGTAGAGGAGGGAGAGGGTAAAGGGTAGAGGAGGGAGAGGGTAGAGGAGGGAGAGGGTAAAGGGTAGAGGAGGGAGAGGGTAGAGGAGGGAGAGGGTAGAGGAGGGAGAGGGTAGAGGAGGGAGAGGGTAGAGGAGGGACGAGGGTAAAGGGTAGAGGAGGGAGAGGGTAGGGGAGGGAGAGGGTAGAGGAGGGAGAGGGTAGGGGAGGGAGAGGGTAAAGGGTTAGAGGAGGGAAAGGGTAGAGGAGGGAAAGGGTAAAGGGTAGAGGAGGGAGAGGGTAAAGGGTAGAGGAGGGAGAGGGTAGAGGAGGGAGAGGGTAAAGGGTAGAGGAGGGAGAGGGTAGAGGAGGGAGAGGGTAAAGGGTAGAGGGTAAAGGGTAGAGGAGGGAGAGGGTAGAGGAGGGAGAGGGTAGGGGAGGGAGAGGGTAAAGGGTAGAGGAGGGAGAGGGTAGAGGAGGGAGAGGGTAAAGGGTTAGAGGGTAAAGGGTAGAGGGTAAAGGGTAGAGGGTAAAGGGTAAAGGGTAGAGGTAAAGGGTAGAGGAGGGAGAGGGTAGAGGAGGGAGAGGGTAAAGGGTAGAGGAGGGAGAGGGTAGAGGAGGGAGAGGGGTAAAGGGTAGAGGGTAAAGGGTAGAGGAGGGAGAGGGTAGAGGAGGGAGAGGGTAGAGGAGGGAGAGGGTAGAGGAGGGAGAGGGTAGAGGAGGGAGAGGGTAAAGGGTAGAGGAGGGAAGAGGGTAGGGGAGGGAGAGGGTAGAGGAGGGAGAGGGTAGGGGAGGGAGAGGGTAAAGGGTAGAGGAGGGAAGGGTAAAGGGTTAGAGGAGTGAGAGGGTAAAGGGTAGAGGAGTGAGAGGGTAGAGGGTAGAGGAGGGAGAGGGTAAAGGGTAGAGGAGGGAGAGGGTAAAGGGTAGAGGAGGGAGAGGGTAAAGGGTAGAGGAGGGAGAGGGTAAAGGGTAGAGGAGGGAGAGGGTAAAGGGTAGAGGAGTGAGAGGGTAAGGGTAGAGGAGTGAGAGGGTAAAGGGTAGAGGAGTGAGAGGGTAAGGGTAGAGGAGTGAGAGGGTAAAGGGTAGAGGAGTGAGAGGGTAAAGGGTAGAGGAGTGAGAGGGTAGAGGGTAGAGGAGGGAGAGGGTAAAGGGTAGAGGAGGGAGAGGGTAAAGGGTAGAGGAGGGAGAGGGTAAAGGGTAGAGGAGGGAGAGGGTAAAGGGTAGAGGAGGGAGAGGGTAGAGGAGGGAGAGGGTAAAGGGTAGAGGAGGGAGAGGGTAGAGGAGGGAGAGGGTAGAGGAGGGAGAGGGTAGAGGAGGGAGAGGGTAGAGGAGGGAGAGGGTAGAGGAGGGAGAGGGTAGAGGAGGGAGAGGGTAAGGGTAGAGGAGGGAGAGGGTAAAGGTAGAGGAGGGAGAGGGTAGAGGAGGGAGAGGGTAGAGGAGGGAGAGGGTAGAGGAGGGAGAGGGTAGAGGAGGGAGAGGGTAGAGGGTAGAGGAGGGAGAGGGTAGAGGTAGAGGAGGGAGAGGGTAGAGGAGGGAGAGGGTAGAGGAGGGAGAGGTAAAGGAGGGAGAGAGAGAGAGGGTAGAGGAGGGAGAGAGAGAGAGGGTAGGGTAGAGGAGAGGGGTAGAGGAGGAGAGGGGTAGAGGAGGGAGAGAGAGAGAGGGGAGAGGAGGGAGAGGAGAGAGGTAGAGGAGGGAGAGGAGAGAGGTAGAGGAGGGAGAGGAAGAGGAGGGAGAGGAGAGGGGTAGAGGAGGGAGAGAGAGAGGGGAGAGGAGGGAGAGAGAGAGGGGAGAGGAGGGAGAGGGAGGGGAGAGGAGAGGAGAGAGAGAGAGAGAGAGAGGGTAAAGGGAGAAGGTAGAGCGAGGAGGGATGGGGGAGAGAGAAGGAATATATAGAGAAATGTTTCAGAAATATTGAATTAGCTGAACTCCTAAAGCTACATAGTAAATGTTCCAGGACAGCCACCTCTCAGCGGTCCCCTTGAGACCAGACAGTTGTTTGTCCAGGGCCTGTAGCTCCGTCTCCGTGGCTGACAGACTGTCCTGAACCTCTCTCAGCTCCTGGAGGCTGGACAACACGGAGGCCGACTGGGAACGGGCTCCTACAGGGAGATGGAGAATAATCACCACATTACCGAGGAGGGAAGGAGAGATACACACAGTAAGACTGGACAACACAGACTGACTGACTCCTAGAGGGAGAGAGACACATGACAACACAGACTGACTGACTCCTAGAGGGAGAGAGACACATGACAACACAGACTGACTGACTCCTAGAGGGAGAGAGACACATGACAACACAGACTGACTGACTCCTAGAGGGAGAGAGACACATGACAACACAGACTGACTCCTAGAGGGAGAGAGACACAGGACAACACAGACTGACTCCTAGAGGGAGAGAGACACACGACAACACAGACTGACTGACTGCTAGAGGGAGAGAGACATGACACACACACAGACTGACTCCTAGAGGGAGAGAGACACACAACAACACAGACTGACTCCTAGAGGGAGAGAGACACACGACAACACAGACTGACTCCTAGAGGGAGAGAGACACACGACAACACAGACTGACTCCTAGAGGGAGAGAGACACATGACAACACAGACTGACTCCTAGAGGGAGAGAGACACATGACAACACAGACTGACTGACTGACTCCTAGAGGGAGAGAGACACACAACAACACAGACTGACTCCTAGAGGGAGAGAGACATGACACACAGACTGACTCCTAGAGGGAGAGAGACACACGACAACACAGACTGACTCCTAGAGGGAGAGAGACACACGACAACACAGACTGACTCCTAGAGGGAGAGAGACACATGACAACACAGACTGACTCCTAGAGGGAGAGAGACACACGACACACAGACTGACTCCTAGAGGGAGAGAGACACACGACAACACAGACTGACTCCTAGAGGGAGAGAGACACACGACAACACAGACTGACTCCTAGAGGGAGAGAGACACATGACAACACAGACTGACTCCTAGAGGGAGAGAGACACATGACAACACAGACTGACTCCTAGAGGGAGAGAGACACATGACAACACAGACTGACTCCTAGAGGGAGAGAGACACATGACAACACAGACTGACTGACTCCTAGAGGGAGAGAGACATGACACACAGACTGACTGACTCCTAGAGGGAGAGAGACATGACACACAGACTGACTGACTCCTAGAGGGAGAGAGACACGACAACACAGACTGACTCCTAGAGGGAGAGAGACACACGACACACAGACTGACTCCTAGAGGGAGAGAGACACACGACACAGACTGACTCCTAGAGGGAGAGAGACACATGACAACACAGACTGACTGACTCCTAGAGGGAGAGAGACACATGACAACACAGACTGACTGACTCCTAGAGGGAGAGAGACACATGACAACACAGACTGACTGACTCCTAGAGGGAGAGAGACATGACACACAGACTGACTGACTCCTAGAGGGAGAGAGACATGACACACAGACTGACTGACTCCTAGAGGGAGAGAGACACGACAACACAGACTGACTCCTAGAGGGAGAGAGACACACGACACACAGACTGACTCCTAGAGGGAGAGAGACACACGACACAGACTGACTCCTAGAGGGAGAGAGACACATGACAACACAGACTGACTGACTCCTAGAGGGAGAGAGACACATGACAACACAGACTGACTGACTCCTAGAGGGAGAGAGACACATGACAACACAGACTGACTGACTCCTAGAGGGAGAGAGACATGACACACAGACTGACTGACTCCTAGAGGGAGAGAGACATGACACACAGACTGACTGACTCCTAGAGGGAGAGAGACACGACAACACAGACTGACTCCTAGAGGGAGAGAGACACGACAACACAGACTGACTCCTAGAGGGAGAGAGACACACGACACACAGACTGACTCCTAGAGGGAGAGAGACACACGACACACAGACTGACTCCTAGAGGGAGAGAGACACACGACACAGACTGACTCCTAGAGGGAGAGAGACACGACAACACAGACTGACTCCTAGAGGGAGAGAGACACATGACAACACAGACTGACTGACTCCTAGAGGGAGAGAGACATGACAACACAGACTGACTCCTAGAGGGAGAGACATGACAACACAGACTGACTGGGAACAGGTTACCGGAGGGGGGAGACAGAAAGAGGAATAGGAAGAGAAACAGAACGAGACGATGGTAGAGAGAGAACATGTATAGAGAAGGAAAACGGTCTTCATCAGAGTCGTGTGTCTCACCTCCACTCAGCGTCCCCTGAGGATCGAAGACGTCTCCTCCCAGAGTAACAGTCTTGGTCATGACTCTCTTGTCGAAGGCCACTCGCTTGGCGTTGTCTAATGTATCACACACCAATGTAGAACCAAACACGTACTCCATGGCCTTCCTCAGGTCTGCCTCATAGCCAACCAGAGACAGCGCTGTATGGACGTTCTGCTCCCCAACCTACAGATGGAGAGAGAGAGAGGGAGAGAGACAGAGAGGGAGAGAGAGAGAGGGGCTCGTAACCAACCAACGTTGTTATTGAGAAGGGATGGCAGATATCATGTGGAGTAAGGGTGTACGGTCTGTGTGTGTGTGTGTGTGACAGAGGGCATAAGGTATGTGTGAGGGTGTATGGTGTGTGTAGGTCTGTTTGTGCTCAGTGTGTTTATGGGATTTTTTTAATGAATAATGACTAAATTATATATACATTTAACGTAGAACTTTAACTAACAGAATACTACTCTGTTACTGTATGGATGTATGAATCTCATTATAATCATAATACAGAATATAATGTGTGTAGTTTTAGTCAAGAATTAGAACAAGGACCGTCTGTTCCTTGTTAGAAACGAATGAAGTTATCGTCAGACCGGGCTAGAATGCTGTGTTCCTTACAGGACATCCTGTCCCCACCCAGGGAGGGGAGAGACCTTGGGCTTGTCGTAGATAATTTGTCAGACCGGGCTGGAATGCTGTGTTCCTTACAGGACATCCTGTCCCCACCCAGGGAGGGGAGAGACCTTGGGCTTGTCGTAGATAATTTGTCAGACCGGGCTGGAATGCTGTGTTCCTTACAGGACATCCTGTCCCCACCCAGGGAGGGGAGAGACCTTGGGCTTGTCGTAGATTGTTTAACAGGTGACAATTTGTGAGTAGGAGAAGACTTGTGAACTATGTTGCCATTGTATCTGAGAGGAGGAGGGACATTTATGACGAAACGTGAGGTATACAGTGCCTTGCGAAAGTATTCGGCCCCCTTGAACTTTTTGACCTTTTGCCACATTTCAGGCTTCAAACATAAAGATATAAAACTGTATTTTTCTGAGAAGAATCAACAACAAGTGGGACACAATCATGAAGTGGAACGACATTTATTGGATATTTCAAACTTTTTTAACATATCAAAAACTGAACAATTGGGCGTGCAAAACTATTCAGCCCCCTTAAGTTAATACTTTGTAGCGCCACCTTTTGCTGCGATTACAGCTGTAAGTCGCTTGGGGTATGTCTCTATCAGTTTTGCACATCAAGAGACTGACATTTTTTCCCATTCCTCCTTGCAAAACAGCTCGAGCTCAGTGAGGTTGGATGGAGAGCATTTGTGAACAGCAGTTTTCAGTTCTTTCCACAGATTCTCGATTGGATTCAGGTCTGGACTTTGACTTGGCCATTCTAACACCTGGATATGTTTATTTTTGAACCATTCCATTGTAGATTTTGCTTTATGTTTTGGATCATTGTCTTATTGGAAGACAAATCTCCGTCCCAGTCTCAGGTCTTTTGCAGACTCCATCAGGTTTTCTTCCAGAATGGTCCTGTATTTGGCTCTATCCATCTTCCCATCAATTTTAACCATCTTCCCTGTCCCTGCTGAAGAAAAGCAGGCCCAAACCATGATGCTGCCACCACCATGTTTGACAGTGGGGAAGGTTGGTTCAGGGTGATGAGCTGTGTTGCTTTTTCACCAAACATAACGTTTTGCATTGTTGCCAAAAAGTTCAATTTTGGTTTCATCTGACCAGAGCACCTTCTTCCACATGTTTGGTGTGTCTCCCAGGTGGCTTGTGGCAAACTTTAAACGACACTTTTTATGGATATCTTTAAGAAATGGCTTTCTTCTTGCCACTCTTCCATAAAGGCCAGATTTGTGCAATATACGACTGATTGTTGTCCTATGGACAGAGTCTCCCACCTCAGCTGTAGATCTCTGCAGTTCATCCAGAGTGATCATGGGCCTCTTGGCTGCATCTCTGATCAGTCTTCTCCTTGTATGAGCTGAAATTTTAGAGGGACGGCCAGGTCTTGGTAGATTTGCAGTGGTCTGATACTCCTTCCATTTCAATATTATCGCTTGCACAGTGCTCCTTGGGATGTTTAAAGCTTGGGAAATCTTTTGTATCCAAATCCGGCTTTAAACTTCTTCACAACAGTATCTCGGACCTGCCTGGTGTGTTCCTTGTTCTTCATGATGCTCTCTGCGCTTTTAACGGACCTCTGAGACTATCACAGTGCAGGTGCATTTATACGGAGACTTGATTACACACAGGTGGATTGTATTTATCATCATTAGTCATTTAGGTCAACATTGGATCATTCAGAGATCCTCACTGAACTTCTGGAGAGAGTTTGCTGCACTGAAAGTAAAGGGGCTGAATAATTTTGCACGCCCAATTTTTCATTTTTTGATTTGTTAAAAAGTTTGAAATATCCAATAAATGTCGTTCCACTTCATGATTGTGTCCCACTTGTTGTTGATTCTTCACAAAAAAATACAGTTTTATATCTTTATGTTTGAAGCCTGAAATGTGGCAAAAGGTCGCAAAGTTCAAGGGGGCCGAATACTTTCGCAAGGCAGTGTATAGACCAATGTACCCGGGAAATGATAGCTCTCATAAATAAACATTCCTGACCATTGTATCTGGACCTCCGTCTGATTCAGTACAACCAGTTTCCTACACATTCTGGGTGTCAGGCTGAGTAAGCAAATCAAATTGGGTTTATGAACACTGAGAAGTTAATTCTCTTAACAGTGTTGTATCTCACCAGACTCTTGGCTGTGTTGACCACACTGGCATTAAGTGTCCTGGCAGAGATCTTGTTGAGGGGGATGATGGTGTATCTACGCTTCAGCTCTCCTTTCTCCAACAACTTCTTACCTGTCACCTAGAGAGACAGAGACAGAGAGAGACAGACAGAGAGACAGAGCGAGAGAAACAGAGCGAGAGAAACAGAGAGCGAGAGAAACAGAGCGAGAGAGACAGAGAGCGAGACAAACAGAGAGCGAGAGAAACAGAGAGCGAGAGAAACAGAGAGCGAGAGAAACAGAGAGCGAGAGAAACAGAGAGCGAGAGAAACAGAGAGCGAGAGAAACAGAGAGCGAGAGAAACAGAGAGCGAGACAGCGAAAGAGACAGACAGCAAGAGAGAGAGACAGACGGCAAGAGAGAGACAGACAGCGAGAGAGAGAGAGACAGACAGCAAGAGAGAGACAGACAGCAAGAGAGAGACAGTGTTATGGGAGCTAAGCCCCTCCTCCTTTCACATTCCAGTACAGAACCAGGAACAGCAGCTCCCGGACAGAACTATCATCATGACGACAGTAGCAAACACACAGTTCTTCTTCTCTACCAATGAAAGCATGGCAACGGTTGACCCTGATATATAAAGTGTTCTGCAGTGAACGTTGTGTCAGGAACAGTCAGAACACACTAACCTCAGTGTCCACCACAACATTGTAGAGTTTCCCTCCAGCCACCACCTCCAGTCCAGTAGAGTAGCACACATCACTGACTGTTATCAGGTTAGCTAGGAGCCCTTTAACTCTGCTACGGTCCCAGTCACGTTCTGGGTCACTATGAGGGAGACAGAGACACTGACTGTTATCAGGTTAGCTAGGAGACACTATGAGGGAGACAGAGACACTGACTGTTATCAGGTTAGCTAGGAGACACTATGAGGGAGACAGAGACACTGACTGTTATCAGGTTAGCTAGGAGACACTATGAGGGAGACAGAGATACTGACTGTTATCAGGTTAGCTAGGAGACACTATGAGAGAGACAGAGATACTGACTGTTATCAGGTTAGCTAGGAGACACTATGAGAGAGACAGAGATACTGACTGTTATCAGGTTAGCTAGGAGACACTATGAGGGAGACAGACACTGACTGTTATCAGGTTAGCTAGGAGACACTATGAGGGAGACAGAGACACTGACTTATCAGGTTAGCTACGAGACACGATGAGGGAGACAGAGATACTGACTGTTATCAGGTTAGCTAGGAGACACTATGAGGGAGACAGAGATACTGACTGTTATCAGGTTAGCTAGGAGACACTATGAGGGAGACAGAGACACTGACTGTTATCAGGTTAGCTAGGAGACACTATGAGGGAGACAGAGACACTGACTGTTATCAGGTTAGCTAGGAGACACTATGAGGGATAAGAGACACTGACTGTTATCAGGTTAGCTAGGAGACACTATGAGGGAGACAGAGACACTGACTTATCAGGTTAGCTAGGAGACACTATGAGGGAGACAGAGACACTGACTGTTATCAGGTTAGCTAGGAGACACTATGAGAGAGACAGAGACACTGACTGTTATCAGGTTAGCTAGGAGACACTATGAGGGATAAGAGACACTGACTGTTATCAGGTTAGCTAGGAGACACTATGAGGGAGACAGAGATATTGACTGTTATCAGGTTAGCTAGGAGCCCCTGCTAAATGACTCACTACTGTCAATCTCTCTGGATAAAAGAGTCTGTTAAATGACTCCCTACTGTCAGTCTCTCTGAATAAGAGAGTCTGCTAAATGACTCCCTACTGTCAGTCTCTCTGGATAAGAGAGTCTGCTAAATGACTCCCTACTGTCAGTCTCTCTGGATAAGAGAGTCTGCTAAATGACTCCCTACTGTCAGTCTCTCTGGATAAGAGAGTCTGTTAAATGACTCCCTACTGTAAGTCTCTCTGGATAAGAGAGTCTGCTAAATGACTCCCTACTGTCAGTCTCTCTGGATAAGAGAGTCTGCTAAATGACTCACTACTGTCAGTCTCTGGATAAGAGAGTCTGTTAAATGACTCCCTACTGTCAGTCTCTCTGGATAAGAGAGTCTGCTAAATGACGCCCTACTGTCAGTCTCTCTGGATAAGAGAGTCTGCTAAATGACTCCCTACTGTCAGTCTCTCTGGATAAGAGAGTCTGCTAAATGACTCCCTACTGTCAGTCTCTCTGGATAAGAGAGTCTGCTAAATGACGCCCTACTGTCAGTCTCTCTGAATAAGAGAGTCTGCTAAATGACTCCCTACTGTCAGTCTCTCTGGATAAGAGAGTCTGCTAAATGACGCCCTACTGTCAGTCTCTCTGGATAAGAGAGTCTGCTAAATGACTCCCTACTGTCAGTCTCTCTGGATAAGAGAGTCTGCTAAATGACTCCCTACTGTCAGTCTCTCTGGATAAGAGAGTCTGCTAAATGACTCCCTACTGTCAGTCTCTCTGGATAAGAGAGTCTGCTAAATGACTCACTACTGTCAGTCTCTCTGGATAAGAGAGTCTGCTAAATGACTCACTACTGTCAGTCTCTCTGGATAAGAGAGTCTGCTAAATGACTCCCTACTGTCAGTCTCTCTGGATAAGAGAGTCTGCTAAATGACTCCCTACTGTCAGTCTCTCTGGATAAGAGAGTCTGCTAAATGACTCCCTACTGTCAGTCTCTCTGGATAAGAGAGTCTGCTAAATGACTCCCTACTGTCAGTCTCTCTGGATAAGAGAGTCTGCTAAATGACGCCCTACTGTCAGTCTCTCTGGATAAGAGAGTCTGCTAAATGACTCCCTACTGTCAGTCTCTCTGGATAAGAGAGTCTGCTAAATGACTCCCTACTGTCAGTCTCTCTGGATAAGAGAGTCTGCTAAATGACGCCCTACTGTCAGTCTCTCTGGATAAGAGAGTCTGCTAAATGACGCCCTACTGTCAGTCTCTCTGGATAAGAGAGTCTGCTAAATGACTCCCTACTGTCAGTCTCTCTGGATAAGAGAGTCTGCTAAATGACGCCCTACTGTCAGTCTCTCTGGATAAGAGAGTCTGCTAAATGACTCCCTATTGTCAGTCTCTCTGGATAAGAGAGTCTGCTAAATGACTCCCTATTGTCAGTCTCTCTGGATAAGAGAGTCTGCTAAATGACGCCCTACTGTCAGTCTCTCTGGATAAGAGAGTCTGCTAAATGACTCCCTACTGTCAGTCTCTCTGGATAAGAGAGTCTGCTAAATGACTCCCTACTGTCAGTCTCTCTGGATAAGAGAGTCTGCTAAATGACTCCCTACTGTCAGTCTCTCTGGATAAGAGAGTCTGCTAAATGACTCCCTACTGTCAGTCTCTCTGGATAAGAGAGTCTGCTAAATGACTCCCTACTGTCAGTCTCTCTGGATAAGAGAGTCTGCTAAATGACTCCCTACTGTCAGTCTCTCTGGATAAGAGAGTCTGCTAAATGACTCCCTACTGTCAGTCTCTCTGGATAAGAGAGTCTGCTAAATGACTCCCTACTGTCAGTCTCTCTGGATAAGAGAGTCTGCTAAATGACTCCCTACTGTCAGTCTCTCTGGATAAGAGAGTCTGTTAAATGACTCCCTACTGTAAGTCTCTCTGGATAAGAGAGTCTGCTAAATGACTCCCTACTGTCAGTCTCTCTGGATAAGAGAGTCTGCTAAATGACGCACATGTAAATATGACATCAATAATCAAGTTTGCAAGGGGAAGTTTTTTTTGTGCTGAGGTTGAACGCCACAGGAGAGGAGAGGAGCACACGGAGGTTGAACGCCACAGGAGAGGAGAGGAGCACACGGAGGTTGAACGCCACAGGAGAGGAGAGGAGCACACGGAGGTTGAACGCCACAGGAGAGGAGAGGAGCACACGGAGGTTGAACGCCACAGGAGAGGAGAGGAGCACACGGAGGTTGAACGCCACAGGAGAGGAGAGGAGCACACGGAGGTTGAACGCCACAGGAGAGGAGAGGAGCACACGGAGGTTGAACGCCACAGGAGAGGAGAGGAGCACACGGAGGTTGAAAGCCACAGGAGAGGAGAGGAGCACACGGAGGTTGAACGCCACAGGAGAGGAGAGGAGCACACGGAGGTTGAACGCCACAGGAGAGGAGAGGAGCACACGGAGGTTGAACGCCACAGGAGAGGAGAGGAGCACACGGAGGTTGAACGCCACAGGAGAGGAGAGGAGCACACGGAGGTTGAACGCCACAGGAGAGGAGAGGAGCACACGGAGGTTGAAAGCCACAGGAGAGGAGAGGAGCACACGGAGGTTGAAAGCCACAGGAGAGGAGAGGAGCACACGGAGGTTGAAAGCCACAGGGGAGGAGAGGAGCACACGGAGGTTGAACGCCACAGGAGAGGAGAGGAGCACACGGAGGTTGAAAGCCACAGGAGAGGAGAGGAGCACACGGAGGTTGAAAGCCACAGGGGAGGAGAGGAGCACACGGAGGTTGAACGCCACAGGGGAGGAGAGGAGCACACGGAGGTTGAACGCCACAGGAGAGGAGAGGAGCACACGGAGGTTGAACGCCACAGGGGAGGAGAGGAGAGGAGAGGTGAGGAGCACACGGAGGTTGAAAGCCACAGGGGAGGAGAGGAGCACACGGAGGTTGAAAGCAACAGGAGAGGTGCACACGGAGGTTGAAAGCCACAGGAGAGGAGCACACGGAGGTTGAACGCCACAGGTGAGGAGCACACGGAGGTTGAAAGCCACAGGAGAGGTGCACACGGAGGTTGAAAGCCACAGGAGAGGTGCACACGGAGGTTGAAAGCCACAGGAGAGGAGCACACGGAGGTTGAAAGCCACAGGAGAGGAGAGGAGCACACGGAGGTTGAACGCCACAGGAGAGGAGAGGAGCACACGGAGGTTGAACGCCACAGGGGAGGAGAGGAGAGGTGAGGAGCACACGGAGGTTGAAAGCCACAGGGGAGGAGAGGAGCACACGGAGGTTGAAAGCCACAGGAGAGGTGCACACGGAGGTTGAAAGCCACAGGAGAGGAGCACACGGAGGTTGAACGCCACAGGAGAGGTGCACACGGAGGTTGAACGCCACAGGAGAGGAGCACACGGAGGTTGAACGCCACAGGAGAGGAGCACACGGAGGTTGAACGCCACAGGAGAGGTGCACACGGAGGTTGAAAGCCACAGGAGAGGAGAGGAGCACACGGAGGTTGAAAGCCACAGGAGAGTTGCACACGGAGGTTGAAAGCCACAGGAGAGGAGAGGAGCACACGGAGGTTGAACGCCACAGGAGAGGAGAGGAGCACACGGAGGTTGAAAGCCACAGGAGAGGAGAGGAGCACACGGAGGTTGAAAGCCACAGGAGAGGAGAGGAGAGGAGCACACGGAGGTTGAAAGCCACAGGAGAGGAGAGGAGCACACGGAGGTTGAACGCCACAGGGGAGGGGAGGAGAGGAGCACACGGAGGTTGAACGCCACAGGAGGAGAGGAGCACACGGAGGTGTCGTCTCTCTGAGCTGGGTGACCCCACACACAGCGTACCTGTAGTCGAAGCGTAGGTTCGGGAAGCGGGACATCAGACTCTCGTAGGTATTTCTGAGGGTGGTGACCTCACGGTTCAGCTGTCTCTTCCTGTCCAGAAGACCCTCCTCCTTCCCATCTGATAAACAACACATCAGACGTCAACACCAGCCTCCCTCCTCATCTACCTTGGTACTGTAGTTTCTCCATATCAGCCTCTAGTTCCTCCTCCTCTACCTTGGTACTGTAGTTTCTCCATATCAGCCTCTAGTTCCTCCTCCTCCTCCTCCTCTACCTTGGTACTGTAGTTTCCCCATATCAGCCTCTAGTTCCTCCTCTACCTTGGTACTGTAGTTTCCCCATATCAGCCTCTAGTTCCTCCTCCTCCTCCTCCTCTACCTTGGTACTGTAGTTTCCCCATATCAGCCTCTAGTTCCTCCTCTACCTTGGTACTGTAGTTTCTCCATATCAGCCTCTAGTTCCTCCTCCTCCTCTACCTTGGTACTGTAGTTTCCCCATATCAGCCTCTAGTTCCTCCTCTACCTTGGTACTGTAGTTTCTCCATATCAGCCTCTAGTTCCTCCTCCTCCTCTACCTTGGTACTGTAGTTTCCCCATATCAGCCTCTAGTTCCTCCTCCTCCTCCTCCTCTACCTTGGTACTGTAGTTTCCCCATATCAGCCTCTAGTTCCTCCTCCTCTACCTTGGTACTGTAGTTTCCCCATATCAGCCTCTAGTTCCTCCTCCTCCTCCTCCTCTACCTTGGTACTGTAGTTTCTCCATATCAGCCTCTAGTTCCTCCTCCTCCTCCTCCTCTACCTTGGTACTGTAGTTTCTCCATATCAGCCTCTAGTTCCTCCTCTACCTTGGTACTGTAGTTTCTCCATATCAGCCTCTAGTTCCTCCTCTACCTTGGTACTGTAGTTTCTCCATATCAGCCTCTAGTTCCTCCTCCTCTACCTTGGTACTGTAGTTTCCCCATATCAGCCTCTAGTTCCTCCTCTACCTTGGTACTGTAGTTTCTCCATATCAGCCTCTAGTTCCTCCTCCTCTACCTTGGTACTGTAGTTTCTCCATATCAGCCTCTAGTTCCTCCTCCTCTACCTTGGTACTGTAGTTTCTCCATATCAGCCTCTAGTTCCTCCTCCTCTACCTTGGTACTGTAGTTTCCCCATATCAGCCTCTAGTTCCTCCTCTACCTTGGTACTGTAGTTTCTCCATATCAGCCTCTAGTTCCTCCTCCTCTACCTTGGTACTGTAGTTTCCCCATATCAGCCTCTAGTTCCTCCTCCTCCTCTACCTTGGTACTGTAGTTTCTCCATATCAGCCTCTAGTTCCTCCTCCTCTACCTTGGTACTGTAGTTTCCCCATATCAGCCTCTAGTTCCTCCTCTACCTTGGTACTGTAGTTTCCCCATATCAGCCTCTAGTTCCTCCTCCTCCTCTACCTTGGTACTGTAGTTTCCCCATATCAGCCTCTAGTTCCTCCTCTACCTTGGTACTGTAGTTTCCCCATATCAGCCTCTAGTTCCTCCTCTACCTTGGTACTGTAGTTTCCCCATATCAGCCTCTAGTTCCTCCTCTACCTTGGTACTGTAGTTTCCCCATATCAGCCTCTAGGTCCTCCTCTACCTTGGTACTGTAGTTTCCCCATATCAGCCTCTAGTTCCTCCTCCTCTACCTTGGTACTGTAGTTTCCCCATATCAGCCTCTAGTTCCTCCTCCTCCTCTACCTTGGTACTGTAGTTTCTCCATATCAGCCTCTAGTTCCTCCTCTACCTTGGTACTGTAGTTTCCCCATATCAGCCTCTAGTTCCTCCTCCTCTACCTTGGTACTGTAGTTTCCCCATATCAGCCTCTAGTTCCTCCTCCTCCTCTACCTTGGTACTGTAGTTTCCCCATATCAGCCTCTAGTTCCTCCTCTACCTTGGTACTGTAGTTTCCCCATATCAGCCTCTAGTTCCTCCTCCTCCTCTACCTTGGTACTGTAGTTTCCCCATATCAGCCTCTAGTTCCTCCTCTACCTTGGTACTGTAGTTTCTCCATATCAGCCTCTAGTTCCTCCTCCTCCTCTACCTTGGTACTGTAGTTTCCCCATATCAGCCTCTAGTTCCTCCTCCTCTACCTTGGTACTGTAGTTTCCCCATATCAGCCTCTAGTTCCTCCTCCTCCTCTACCTTGGTACTGTAGTTTCTCCATATCAGCCTCTAGTTCCTCCTCCTCCTCCTCCTCCTCTACCTTGGTACTGTAGTTTCCCCATATCAGCCTCTAGTTCCTCCTCCTCTACCTTGGTACTGTAGTTTCCCCATATCAGCCTCTAGTTCCTCCTCCTCTACCTTGGTACTGTAGTTTCTCCATATCAGCCTCTAGTTCCTCCTCCTCTACCTTGGTACTGTAGTTTCCCCATATCAGCCTCTAGTTCCTCCTCTACCTTGGTACTGTAGTTTCTCCATATCAGCCTCTAGTTCCTCCTCCTCCTCTACCTTGGTACTGTAGTTTCCCCATATCAGCCTCTAGTTCCTCCTCCTCTACCTTGGTACTGTAGTTTCCCCATATCAGCCTCTAGTTCCTCCTCCTCTACCTTGGTACTGTAGTTTCTCCATATCAGCCTCTAGTTCCTCCTCTACCTTGGTACTGTAGTTTCTCCATATCAGCCTCTAGTTCCTCCTCCTCCTCCTCCTCCACCTTGGTACTGTAGTTTCCCCATATCAGCCTCTAGTTCCTCCTCTACCTTGGTACTGTAGTTTCCCCATATCAGCCTCTAGTTCCTCCTCCTCCTCCTCTACCTTGGTACTGTAGTTTCCCCATATCAGCCTCTAGTTCCTCCTCCTCTACCTTGGTACTGTAGTTTCCCCATATCAGCCTCTAGTTCCTTCTCCTCTACCTTGGTACTGTAGTTTCCCCATATCAGCCTCTAGTTCCTCCTCCTCCTCCTCCTCTACCTTGGTACTGTAGTTTCTCCATATCAGCCTCTAGTTCCTCCTCCTCCTCTACCTTGGTACTGTAGTTTCTCCATATCAGCCTCTAGTTCCTCCTCTACCTTGGTACTGTAGTTTCTCCATATCAGCCTCTAGTTCCTCCTCCTCCTCCTCCTCCACCTTGGTACTGTAGTTTCCCCATATCAGCCTCTAGTTCCTCCTCTACCTTGGTACTGTAGTTTCCCCATATCAGCCTCTAGTTCCTCCTCCTCCTCCTCTACCTTGGTACTGTAGTTTCCCCATATCAGCCTCTAGTTCCTTCTCCTCTACCTTGGTACTGTAGTTTCCCCATATCAGCCTCTAGTTCCTCCTCCTCCTCTACCTTGGTACTGTAGTTTCCCCATATCAGCCTCTAGTTCCTCCTCCTCCTCCTCCTCTACCTTGGTACTGTAGTTTCTCCATATCAGCCTCTAGTTCCTCCTCTACCTTGGTACTGTAGTTTCTCCATATCAGCCTCTAGTTCCTCCTCCTCCTCTACCTTGGTACTGTAGTTTCCCCATATCAGCCTCTAGTTCCTTCTCCTCTACCTTGGTACTGTAGTTTCTCCATATCAGCCTCTAGTTCCTCCTCCTCCTCCTCCTCCACCTTGGTACTGTAGTTTCCCCATATCAGCCTCTAGTTCCTCCTCTACCTTGGTACTGTAGTTTCTCCATATCAGCCTCTAGTTCCTCCTCCTCCTCTACCTTGGTACTGTAGTTTCCCCATATCAGCCTCTAGTTCCTCCTCCTCCTCTACCTTGGTACTGTAGTTTCCCCATATCAGCCTCTAGTTCCTCCTCTACCTTGGTACTGTAGTTTCTCCATATCAGCCTCTAGTTCCTCCTCCTCCTCTACCTTGGTACTGTAGTTTCCCCATATCAGCCTCTAGTTCCTCCTCCTCCTCCTCTACCTTGGTACTGTAGTTTCCCCATATCAGCCTCTAGTTCCTCCTCCTCCTCTACCTTGGTACTGTAGTTTCCCCATATCAGCCTCTAGTTCCTCCTCCTCCTCTACCTTGGTACTGTAGTTTCCCCATATCAGCCTCTAGTTCCTCCTCCTCCTCCTCTACCTTGGTACTGTAGTTTCTCCATATCAGCCTCTAGTTCCTCCTCCTCCTCCTCCTCTACCTTGGTACTGTAGTTTCCCCATATCGGCCTCTAGTTCCTCCTCCTCCTCCTCTACCTTGGTACTGTAGTTTCTCCATATCAGCCTCTAGTTCCTCCTCCTCCTCTACCTTGGTACTGTAGTTTCCCCATATCAGCCTCTAGTTCCTCCTCCTCCTCTACCTTGGTACTGTAGTTTCCCCATATCAGCCTCTAGTTCCTCCTCCTCCTCCTCTACCTTGGTACTGTAGTTTCTCCATATCAGCCTCTAGTTCCTCCTCCTCCTCTACCTTGGTACTGTAGTTTCCCCATATCAGCCTCTAGTTCCTCCTCCTCCTCCTCTACCTTGGTACTGTAGTTTCCCCATATCAGCCTCTAGTTCCTCCTCTACCTTGGTACTGTAGTTTCCCCATATCAGCCTCTAGTTCCTCCTCCTCCTCCTCCTCTACCTTGGTACTGTAGTTTCCCCATATCAGCCTCTAGTTCCTCCTCTACCTTGGTACTGTAGTTTCCCCATATCAGCCTCTAGTTCCTCCTCTACCTTGGTACTGTAGTTTCCCCATATCAGCCTCTAGTTCCTCCTCTACCTTGGTACTGTAGTTTCCCCATATCAGCCTCTAGTTCCTCCTCTACCTTGGTACTGTAGTTTCCCCATATCAGCCTCTAGTTCCTCCTCTACCTTGGTACTGTAGTTTCTCCATATCAGCCTCTAGTTCCTCCTCCTCCTCTACCTTGGTACTGTAGTTTCCCCATATCAGCCTCTAGTTCCTCCTCTACCTTGGTACTGTAGTTTCCCCATATCAGCCTCTAGTTCCTCCTCCTCCTCCTCTACCTTGGTACTGTAGTTTCTCCATATCAGCCTCTAGTCCCTCCTCCTCCTCCTCCTCTACCTTGGTACTGTAGTTTCCCCATATCAGCCTCTAGTTCCTCCTCTACCTTGGTACTGTAGTTTCCCCATATCAGCCTCTAGTTCCTCCTCCTCCTCTACCTTGGTACTGTAGTTTCCCCATATCAGCCTCTAGTTCCTCCTCTACCTTGGTACTGTAGTTTCTCCATATCAGCCTCTAGTTCCTCCTCCTCCTCCTCCTCCTCCTCCACCTTGGTACTGTAGTTTCCCCATATCAGCCTCTAGTTCCTCCTCTACCTTGGTACTGTAGTTTCCCCATATCAGCCTCTAGTTCCTCCTCTACCTTGGTACTGTAGTTTCCCCATATCAGCCTCTAGTTCCTCCTCCTCCTCTACCTTGGTACTGTAGTTTCCCCATATCAGCCTCTAGTTCCTCCTCTACCTTGGTACTGTAGTTTCTCCATATCAGCCTCTAGTTCCTCCTCCTCCTCCTCCTCCAACTTGGTACTGTAGTTTCCCCATATCAGCCTCTAGTTCCTCCTCTACCTTGGTACTGTAGTTTCTCCATATCAGCCTCTAGTTCCTCCTCCTCCTCCTCCTCCACCTTGGTACTGTAGTTTCCCCATATCAGCCTCTAGTTCCTTCTCCTCTACCTTGGTACTGTAGTTTCCCCATATCAGCCTCTAGTTCCTCCTCCTCCTCTACCTTGGTACTGTAGTTTCTCCATATCAGCCTCTAGTTCCTCCTCCTCCTCTACCTTGGTACTGTAGTTTCCCCATATCAGCCTCTAGTTCCTCCTCTACCTTGGTACTGTAGTTTCTCCATATCAGCCTCTAGTTCCTCCTCCTCTACCTTGGTACTGTAGTTTCTCCATATCAGCCTCTAGTTCCTCCTCCTCTACCTTGGTACTGTAGTTTCCCCATATCAGCCTCTAGTTCCTCCTCCTCCTCCTCCTCCTCTACCTTGGTACTGTAGTTTCTCCATATCAGCCTCTAGTTCCTCCTCCTCCTCCTCTACCTTGGTACTGTAGTTTCTCCATATCAGCCTCTAGTTCCTCCTCCTCTACCTTGGTACTGTAGTTTCCCCATATCAGCCTCTAGTTCCTCCTCTACCTTGGTACTGTAGTTTCCCCATATCAGCCTCTAGTTCCTCCTCCTCCTCTACCTTGGTACTGTAGTTTCCCCATATCAGCCTCTAGTTCCTCCTCTACCTTGGTACTGTAGTTTCCCCATATCAGCCTCTAGTTCCTCCTCCTCCTCTACCTTGGTACTGTAGTTTCTCCATATCAGCCTCTAGTTTCTCCTTGTTCTTCTTGACAGTGTTGAAGGCCTCCTGGTCTTTCTTGTAACCAGAGTCCATCTTCTTCACCTCAGTTTGCTTGGCCTTCAACTCCTGCTGGGCATGTTTCAGCTTCATCTGGGCCTGAAGAACCGACAGGGAGAGAAGGAACACGTGAAGAGACACTCATCCAACACAGCAGGACAAAAAAATAATAACTCATCCACAACTCTTTTATTGAGGTCATCATTCTCATGGAGTTTGCATTCTTTGAAAGTCGTAGGTCAGAGGTCAACTGTTGGGCCTGTGTCAGCTTGACTCATATCCTTCCTTCAATCAATTCTCCGTTTCAAATATGTTTCAATACAAATCAATCAACTCATATATATAACGATTTTTTAAATCTATTATTATTATTTTTTTTCACCTTTATTTTACTAGGCAAGTCAGTTAAGAACAAATTCTTGTTTTCAATGACGGCCTAGGAACAGTGGGTTAACTGCCTGTTCAGGGACAGAATGACAGATTTGTACCTTATCAGCTCGGGGGTTTGAACTTGCAACCTTCCGGTTACTAGTCCAGCCCTGCCGCCTCTACGCTCTAACCACTAGGCCACCCTGCCGCCTCTACGCTCTAACCACTAGGCCACCCTGCCGCCTCTACGCTCTAACCACTAGGCCACCCTGCCGCCTCTACGCTCTAACCACTAGGCCACCCTGCCGCCTCTACGCTCTAACCACTAGGCCACCCTGCCGCCTCTACGCTCTAACCACCAGGGGCTGAGTCACTGGCTTGCTGGGGCTCTCTCATGCCGTCCCTGGAGGGGGTGCGTCACCTGAGTGGGTTGATTCACTGTTGTGGTCATCCTGTCTGGGTTGGCGCCCCCCCCCTTGGGTTGTGCCGTGGCGGAGATCTTTGTGGGCTATACTCAGCCTTGTCTCAGGATGGTAAGTTGGTGGTTGAAGATATCCCTCTAGTGGTGTGGGGGCTGTGCTTTGGCAAAGTGGGTGGGGTTATATCCTTCCTGTTTGGCCCTGTCCGGGGGTGTCCTCGGATGGGGCCACAGTGTCTCCTGACCCCTCCTGTCTCAGCCTCCAGTATTTATGCTGCAGTAGTTTATGTGTCGGGGGGCTGGGGTCAGTTTGTTATATCTGGAGTACTTCTCCTGTCCTATTCGGTGTCCTGTGTGAATCTAAGTGTGCGTTCTCTAATTCTCTCCTTAGAGACCATGCCCCAGGACTACCTGACATGATGACTCCTTGCTGTCCCCAGTCCACCTGGCCATGCTGCTGTTCCAGTTTCAACTGACCTGAGCCCTAGGACCATGCCCCAGGACTACCTGACATGATGACTCCTTGCTGTCCCCAGTCCATCTGACTGTGCTGCTGCTCCAGTTTCAACTGTTCTGCCTTATTATTATTCGACCATGCTGGTCATTTATGAACATTTGAACATCTTGGCCATGTTCTGTTATAATCTCCACCCGGCACAGCCAGAAGAGGACTGGCCACCCCACATAGCCTGGTTCCTCTCTAGGTTTCTTCCTAGGTATTGGCCTTTCTAGGGAGTTTTTCCTAGCAACCGTGCTGGCTGTTTGGGGTTTTAGGCTGGGTTTCTGTACAGCACTTTGAGATATCAGCTGATGTACGAAGGGCTATATAAATAAATTTGATTTGATTTGATTTAACCACTAGGCCACCCTGCCGCCTCTACGCTCTAACCACTAGGCCACCCTGCCGCCTCTACGCTCTAACCACTAGGCCACCCTGCCGCCTCTACGCTCTAACCACTAGGCCACCCTGCCGCCTCTACGCTCTAACCACTAGGCCACCCTGCCGCCTCTACGCTCTAACCACTAGGCCACCCTGCCTCCACTACGCTCTAACCACTAGGCGACCCTGCCACCTCGACCCACTAGGCCACCCTGCCAATCTAACCACTAGGCCACCCTGCCACCTCTAACCACTAGGCCACCCTGCCACCTCTAACCACTAGGCCACCCTGCCACCTCTAACCACTAGGCCACCCTGCCACCTCTAACCACTAGGCCACCCTGCCACCTCTAACCACTAGGCCACCCTGCCACCTCTAACCACTAGGCCACCCTGCCACCTCTAACCACTAGGCCACCCTGCCACCTCTAACCACTAGGCCACCCTGCCACCTCTAACCACTAGGCCACCCTGCCACCTCTAACCACTAGGCCACCCTGCCACCTCTAACCACTAGGCCACCCTGCCACCTCTAACCACTAGGCCACCCTGCCACCTCTAACCACTAGGCCACCCTGCCACCTCTAACCACTAGGCCACCCTGCCACCTCTAACCACTAGGCCACCCTGCCACCTCTAACCACTAGGCCACCCTGCCACCTCTAACCACTAGGCCACCCTGCCACCTCTAACCACTAGGCCACCCTGCCCACCTCTAACCACTAGGCCACCCTGCCACCTCTAACCACTAGGCCACCCTGCCACCTCTAACCACTAGGCCACCCTGCCACCTCTAACCACTAGGCCACCCTGCCACCTCTAACCACTAGGCCACCCTGCCACCTCTAACCACTAGGCCACCCTGCCACCTCTAACCACTAGGCCACCCTGCCACCTCTAACCACTAGGCCACCCTGCCACCTCTAACCACTAGGCCACCCTGCCACCTCTAACCACTAGGCCACCCTGCCACCTCTAACCACTAGGCCACCCTGCCACCTCTAACCACTAGGCCACCCTGCCACCTCTAACCACTAGGCCACCCTGCCACCTCTAACCACTAGGCCACCCTGCCACCTCTAACCACTAGGCCACCCTGCCACCTCTAACCACTAGGCCACCCTGCCACCTCTAACCACTAGGCCACCCTGCCACCTCTAACCACTAGGCCACCCTGCCACCTCTAACCACTAGGCTACCCTGCCACCTCTAACCACTAGGCTACCCTGCCACCTCTAACCACTAGGCTACCCTGCCACCTCTAACCACTAGGCTACCCTGCCACCTCTAACCACTAGGCTACCCTGCCACCTCTAACCACTAGGCTACCCTGCCACCTCTAACCACTAGGCTACCCTGCCACCTCTAACCACTAGGCTACCCTGCCACCTCTAACCACTAGGCTACCCTGCCACCTCTAACCACTAGGCTACCCTGCCACCTCTAACCACTAGGCTACCCTGCCACCTCTAACCACTAGGCTACCCTGCCACCTCTAACCACTAGGCTACCCTGCCACCTCTAACCACTAGGCTACCCTGCCACCTCTACACTCTAACCACTAGGCTACCCTGCCGCCTCTACACTCTAACCACTAGGCTACCCTGCCGCCTCTACACTCTAACCACTAGGCCACCCTCACCTGTTTGGCCTCGGTGTCAGCTTTACTAATGTCGTTCTTGCAGGTCATCATCTGTCCGGCGAGCGTGGCCTCTTCTCCGTCCTCATTGGTGGACAGCCCAGCGGACACAGCCTTGAAGTGACACTGTGCTGCCTCTAGGGCGGCGCTATCCTTCTGACCTTCCTCCTGTAGGGCAGACAGCTTCTCTGCTACCTTGGACACCTCCGCTTCCTTAACCACTAGTATCTTCTTATCCTGGGGGAGGAGACAGAGAGAGAGACAGAGAGAGAGACAGACAGAGACAGAGAGAGAGAGAGACAGAGAGGAGGAGACAGAGAGAGAGACAGAGAGGAGACAGAGAGAGAGACAGAGAGGAGACAGAGAGAGAGACAGACAGACAGACAGAGACAGAGAGACATTGGTTTTAGTTAGTCATACTTCAGGCTACACCCCCTCCTCTCTCACACACCACCCCTACACCCTCTCTCCTCTCACCTCCGCCATGCTCTTCACCAGTTCCTTCCTCTTCTTGGTCTCCTCTGCCAGGTTCTGTTTCTTCATGTCCACAGCACTCTGGGCTTTAGCATCGACCCGCTGGACCTCAGACAGAGTCTCCTCTAACCCCTTCAACACTCCACCAACCTCCTGTAGGACAGGAGACAGACAGACAGACGTCAGGACACCCCCCCGACAGACACCAGGACCCCCCCCTCCCCCCTCCCCCCCGACAGACACCAGGACCCCCCCGACAGACACCAGGACCCCCCCCCCCCCCCCCGACAGACGCCAGGACACCCCCCCGACAGACGTCAGGCCAGGACACCCCCCCCCCCCCCCCGACAGACATCAGGACACCCCCACCCCCCCGACAGACACCAGGACCCCGACAGACATCAGGACACCCCCACCCCCCCGACAGACACCAGGACACACCCCCCTCCGACAGACACCAGGACCCCCCCCCCCCCCGGACAGGCGTCAGGACACCCCCCTTCCGACAGACACCAGGACCCCCCCCCCAGGCGCCAGGACACCCGACAGAACATAATCAAATAACCTCTGAGCTAAATGTTTGAAATGCATCTGTCCGTGAAGAGTGAGATTCAATGAGATTCAACAGCTGCAGATAGAAACGTGTTGCATAGATCTGCCACTATCATTCGTTCACATTAGAGAAGTGGTGCCCATCCGCATTCTATGTTATCTGCAACATGGTTGTGTTTTTTCTCTCCCCAAAGCTCCCAGAATGGATTAATAAAGTTGAATTGAATTGAATAGCATTTCATTACTTGGTCTCTCTTCTTCTGCAGTTCCTGTATCTGGGCGGAGAGTTCCTGGACCTTGTTTTCGTTGTCTGCCATGTTGGCCTGCAGCTGAGTGATGGAGTCCTGCATCGCCTTCAGGTCCTCCGCAGACTTCACCTGAGATTTAAATTAACAACAGATCCATTAAACTTCACCTGTAAACCCAAATCACATTCAATTCTATTCACTTTGTTATTCATCCTCAACGGACATTGCTGGGCTGACAGGACAAGACACCATGACAACATGAAAAGACCACAACAACAAGACACCACGACATTAACAAGACACCACAACAAGACACCACAACAACAATGACACCACAACAAGACACCACGACAACATGATAAGACCACAACAACAAGACACCACGACATTAACAAGACACCACAACAACAATGACACCACAACATGATAAGACCACAACAAGACACCACGACATTAACAAGACACCACAACATTAACAAGACACCACAACAAGACAACAATGACACCACAACAACATGATAAGACCACGACAACATGACAAGACACCACGACAACATGACAAGACACCACGACAACATGACAAGACACCACGACAACTAAAACATGACGTAATATTCCACACAGGACCTTCAGTGTGTGTGTGTGTGTGTGTGTACCTTGGTCTCCTCAGCGCAGACAAACAGCCAGGCCACGTACAGACGACTCAGGTGTTCTATCTCCCTCATCAACTTCTGGTACTCCAGGTATGAAGAACGCTCCTACAGGAGGACGGAGAGGACGGAGGACAGGGAGAGGACGGAGGACAGAGAGGACGGAGAGAGGACAGAGGGACGGAGAGAGGACAGAGGGACGGAGAGAGGACGGAGACAGGACAGAGGGACGGAGGACAGGACAGAGGGACAGGACAGAGGGACAGAGGGACGGAGAGAGGGACGGAGAGAGGACAGAGGGGCGGAGAGAGGGGGGGAGAGAGGAGCGGAGAGAGGACAGAGACAGGACAGAGGGGCGGAGAGAGAGACGGAGAGAGGACAGAGGGGTGGAGAGAGGACAGAGACAGGACAGAACGACGGTGAAGGAAGACAGAAAGGATAAAGATGGTTAATGAAAGGGGAGTCATTTAGCAGACGCTCTTATCCAGAACCACTCACTCTACTCACAAGCTTACATTATTAATTCCTACTGGTCTCCTGTGGGAAACGAACCCACAGCCCCTGGCATTACAAGTGCCCTACGCTCTACCAACTGAGTCACCCTTCGATGGACGGAGGGGACAGGAAGGAGCGTGCAGTAAACATCCTCGGGGGTGTTTATTCCAGGGTCACACTCATCAGGGGACAAACGGACAGAAAAGGTCTTGGTGTTGAACTGAAGTGATGATTTCATGCCCCTAAAAACACATGTTAAAAACAGGACTTCCTACCTCCTTTAGCTTCTGCATGGTAGGAGTGATCTCTTCATCCAGGATCTGAACACAAACAAACACAAGTTCCTCAAATGACACCAATATCCAAGGCACCATTGTTGATAGAAGGAGCTATGTCCATTTCCCCAATCCTGGGGATCCCCAGCACTAACACACTAGACTCAACTAAAGGCCTGATGAAGAGTTGAACCTAGATTCAACTAAAGACCTGATGAAGAGTTTAACCTAGACTCAACTAAAGACCTGATGAAGAGTTGAACCTAGATTCAACTAAAGACCCGATGAAGAGTTGATTAATTGAACCTAGATTCAACTAAAGGCCTGATGAAGAGTTGAACTTAGTCTTCTAGAGAGCAAAAACAAACTCCGCCCCTTTGGGTCCCAGGACAGGAAACAGAGCTACGTCACCACAGGTAAGATGGCTGCCGCACCGTCTGGATTTCTTTCAGTTTGGCTTCTTTCTTCTCAATGGTTTTCTGGGCACTGATCTTCTTACACTCGTACATCCTGGTTCCTGCTGCCTCTTCTATCATGGCTAGGATCTACGGAGGAGAGAGAGGAGGGTCAGAGTGGTACATCCTGGTTCCTGCTGCCTCCTCTATGGCTAGGATCTACGGAGGAGAGAGAGGAGGGTTAGAGTGGTACATCCTGGTTCCTGCTGCCTCTTCTATCATGGCTAGGATCTACGGAGGAGAGAGAGGAGGGTCAGTGGTACATCCTGGTTCGGATCTACGGAGGAGAGAGAGGAGGGTCAGAGTGGTACATCCTGGTTCCTGCTGCCTCTTCTATCATGGCTAGGATCTACAGAGGAGAGAGAGGAGGGTCAGTGTGGTACATCCTGGTTCCTGCTGCCTCTTCTATCATGGCTAGGATCTACGGAGGAGAGAGAGGAGGGTCAGAGTGGTACATCCTGGTTCCTGCTGCCTCCTCTATGGCTAGGATCTACGGAGGAGAGAGAGGAGGGTCAGAGTGGTACATCCTGGTTCCTGCTGCCTCTTCTATCATGGCTAGGATCTACGGAGGAGAGAGAGGAGGGTCAGAGTGGTACATCCTGGTTCCTGCTGCCCCCTCTATGGCTAGGATCTACGGAGGAGAGAGAGGAGGGTCAGAGTGGTACATCCTGGTTCCTGCTGCCTCCTCTATGGCTAGGATCTACGGAGGAGAGAGAGGAAGGTCAGAGTGGTACATCCTGGTTCCTGCTGCCTCCTCTATGGCTAGGATCTACGGAGGAGAGAGAGGAGGGTCAGAGTGGTACATCCTGGTTCCTGCTGCCTCCTCTATGGCTAGGATCTACGGAGGAGAGAGAGGAGGGTCAGAGTGGTACATCCTGGTTCCTGCTGCCTCCTCTATGGCTAGGATCTACGGAGGAGAGAGAGGAGGGTCAGAGTGGTACATCCTGGTTCCTGCTGCCTCCTCTATGGCTAGGATCTACGGAGGAGAGAGAGGAGGGTTATAGAAGAGCTGTAGAGAGGAGGGCAAAGGAGTTTGTGTGTATATATACTACGGAAGTGTGTGTGTCGTTCCCCAGGAAGCGTGTGTGGAGTGTGTGTGTGTGTACTACGGAAGCTTCAAGTAGCTACAAGACTTCATGATTCTACAGTGTGTGTGTGTGTGTGTCGTTCCCCAGGAAGCTTGTGTGGAGTGTGTGTGTGTGTACTACGGAAGCTTCAAATAGCTACAAGACTTAATGATTCTATAGTGTGTTAGTGTGTGTGTGTATATAGACATACCTCAGGCGGTTTCATGTTCAGAACCTTGGTGATTCTCCCCTGAAATAATGTAAAGAGAAAAATATATATATATATATGAAAGTTATTTATAAAACATGTGGTACCACAGAACGATGTCACTCAGACCTACAAATATATAGAGTCTGCTCGTCAACTCTACAAATAGAGAGGGCCGCTCGTCAACTCTACAAATAGAGAGGGCCGCTCGTCAACTCTACAAATAGAGAGGGCCGCTCGTCAACTCTACAAATAGAGAGGGCCGCTCGTCAACTCTACAAATAGAGAGGGCCGCTCGTCAACTCTACAAATAGAGAGGGCCGCTCGCCAACTCTACAAATAGAGAGGGCCGCTCGCCAACTCTACAAATAGAGAGGGCCGCTCGCCAACTCTACAAATAGAGAGGGCCGCTCGCCAACTCTACAAATAGAGAGGGCCGCTCGCCAACTCTACAAATAGAGAGGGCCGCTCGCCAACTCTACAAATAGAGAGGGCCGCTCGCCAACTCTACAAATAGAGAGGGCCGCTCGCCAACTCTACAAATAGAGAGGGCCGCTCGCCAACTCTACAAATAGAGAGGGCCGCTCGCCAACTCTACAAATAGAGAGGGCCGCTCGCCAACTCTACAAATAGAGAGGGCCGCTCGCCAACTCTACAAATAGAGAGGGCCGCTCGCCAACTCTACAAATAGAGAGGGCCGCTCGCCAACTCTACAAATAGAGAGGGCCGCTCGCCAACTCTACAAATAGAGAGGGCCGCTCGCCAACTCTACAAATAGAGAGGGCCGCTCGCCAACTCTACAAATAGAGAGGGCCGCTCGCCAACTCTACAAATAGAGAGGGCCGCTCGTCAACTCTACAAATAGAGAGGGCCGCTCGTCAACTCTACAAATAGAGAGGGCCGCTCGTCAACTCTACAAATAGAGAGGGCCGCTCGTCAACTCTACAAATAGAGAGGGCCGCTCGTCAACTCTACAAATAGAGAGGGCCGCTCGTCAACTCTACAAATAGAGAGGGCCGCTCGTCAACTCTACAAATAGAGAGGGCCGCTCGTCAACTCTACAAATAGAGAGGGCCGCTCGTCAACTCTACAAATAGAGAGGGCCGCTCGTCAACTCTACAAATAGAGAGGGCCGCTCGTCAACTCTACAAATAGAGAGGGCCGCTCGTCAACTCTACAAATAGAGAGGGCCGCTCGTCAACTCTACAAATAGAGAGGGCCGCTCGTCAACTCTACAAATAGAGAGGGCCGCTCGTCAACTCTACAAATAGAGAGGGCCGCTCGTCAACTCTACAAATAGAGAGGGCCGCTCGTCAACTCTACAAATAGAGAGGGCCGCTCGTCAACTCTACAAATAGAGAGGGCCGCTCGTCAACTCTACAAATAGAGAGGGCCGCTCGTCAACTCTACAAATAGAGAGGGCCGCTCGTCAACTCTACAAATAGAGAGGGCCGCTCGTCAACTCTACAAATAGAGAGGGCCGCTCGTCAACTCTACAAATAGAGAGGGCCGCTCGTCAACTCTACAAATAGAGAGGGCCGCTCGTCAACTCTACAAATAGAGAGGGCCGCTCGTCAACTCTACAAATAGAGAGGGCCGCTCGTCAACTCTACAAATAGAGAGGGCCGCTCGTCAACTCTACAAATAGAGAGGGCCGCTCGTCAACTCTACAAATAGAGAGGGCCGCTCGTCAACTCTACAAATAGAGAGGGCCGCTCGTCAACTCTACAAATAGAGAGGGCCGCTCGTCAACTCTACAAATAGAGAGGGCCGCTCGTCAACTCTACAAATAGAGAGGGCCGCTCGTCAACTCTACAAATAGAGAGGGCCGCTCGTCAACTCTACAAATAGAGAGGGCCGCTCGTCAACTCTACAAATAGAGAGGGCCGCTCGTCAACTCTACAAATAGAGAGGGCCGCTCGTCAACTCTACAAATAGAGAGGGCCGCTCGTCAACTCTACAAATAGAGAGGGCCGCTCGTCAACTCTACAGGGCCGCTCGTCAACTCTACAAATAGAGAGGGCCGCTCGTCAACTCTACAAATAGAGAGGGCCGCTCGTCAACTCTACAAATAGAGAGGGCCGCTCGTCAACTCTACAAATAGAGAGGGCCGCTCGTCAACTCTACAAATAGAGAGGGCCGCTCGTCAACTCTACAAATAGAGAGGGCCGCTCGTCAACTCTACAAATAGAGAGGGCCGCTCGTCAACTCTACAAATAGAGAGGGCCGCTCGTCAACTCTACAAATAGAGAGGGCCGCTCGTCAACTCTACAAATAGAGAGGGCCGCTCGTCAACTCTACAAATAGAGAGGGCCGCTCGTCAACTCTACAAATAGAGAGGGCCGCTCGTCAACTCTACAAATAGAGAGGGCCGCTCGTCAACTCTACAAATAGAGAGGGCCGCTCGTCAACTCTACAAATAGAGAGGGCCGCTCGTCAACTCTACAAATAGAGAGGGCCGCTCGTCAACTCTACAAATATAAAGGCCGCTCGTCAACTCTACAAATATAAAGGCCGCTCGTCAACTCTACAAATAGAGAGGGCCGCTCGTCAACTCTACAAATAGAGACGGCTTATCAACAAGTGGAACAACATTCAGTGGTGTGTTCACTAGAAACCAAAAACAGAACCCGAATTTGTCCAATAGAATCTCTTCTTCGTTGCAAAAAAAAAAAACGATTTGCTACAGTGTGCGACTAATGAATACACCCCAGGCTCCTGGAGGTGTTGAAAAAAAACCTACCTGCATTATGAGGAAGTGGGGGTTGTTAACGTTGAGTCCTACAGAGCAGAACAGATCCTGTACCCTGGTGTTGTTGGCATTCACCCCGTTGATCAGATACTTGTTCCTACCACCAATCACCACCTGGGATCGGAGACGGATACAGAGGAGTGAGCATCCACTCCAACATAGTAACATTTTAAGAGAGTGTCCTCTACAGTAAAGCAGCAGTTTGATTGGCTAATAATAGCTACTATCATAGTAAAAGCATTAACGTTAGTTTGAATAGCTAATAATACTGCCTGTTCAGTAGTTAGCAGTCAACATCAGTGTAGTGATTGTGATAAAAACAGGAGACATCATCATGAAAAGCATTACTAGTTTTTTTTTACTTAACTAGGCAAGTCAGTTAAGAACAAATTCTTATTTTCAATGACGGCCTGGGAACAGTGGGTTAATTGCCTGTTCAGGGGCAGAACGACAGATTTGTCTTGCAACCTTTTGGTTACTAGTCCAACACTCTAACCACTAGGCTACCCTGTCGCCCCAGTTTGAGCAGCTCGTAACAATACATCTGATAAATCACGTCAGTGGACAGTTAGTGTAGTGATTATGGGAAAGGGAACAGTCATATAGTTGGGACTATTTTCAGACCTAACGCAGTAGCTACCATCTACTGCCATAAAAGGTTCAAGTCAGACCACTTGACAGAAGTTGTAGTTAACTAGTAGAATCCCTCAGTTTGGAACTGCTGGAACAAGGTATACATCCGGAACTCTTCCCACAAACAGGAATAGAGACAAGAGGACAACAACGGTACCTGTCTTGTGACCGTGATCTCGTCGTGGGTCTCGAATCCAAGCGGACTCTGACTCTTGTTTGCGTTGTCGAAAGTTATGGACACGGTGGCTTTGGTGATACCGGCCTGACCGTTCTTGTACACCAAATCCTGGAGATTGGCCGCTCGCACCTGGAAAAGAGAAGTTCAGATCAGACGGAAGTAACGTTACAGATCAATAACTTCTCTACTAACGTTACTGTAACCCTCGATTGAACGTAAGGCACCGTAAGCTAACGTTAACTAGCTAACACAACAAGCTTCAAGGAAATGTCTTTAGCTCACCGGATTAAAAACTAACTTTTCTGCGAATTAAAGAATAAGTAGCATATTACCTGAGACAAGTTGGATATCCCCAGTAGAAAGCATATCGAGTCGAGAATATTGGATTTTCCACTTCCGTTGAGTCCGGTAATAGCGTTGAAGAGCGGATCAAATCCGTTGATTTCTGTCCTCTGCGCGTAGGACTTGAACCCTTCTAAGATAATAGATTTGATGTGCATCTTTCCGTTGTCCTTTTTCCAAAGTAATCCTTTTTCGATATATCGTAATAACGTCTAAACAAACCACGACGTTATACCGAGAGCTGTTGTTGTCAACAGAAACACTTCTCGCTTTTCAGAATTTGGCGCCAGGCACGCTACTGTTCTCTGGTCCTGCGCATGCGCCTATTCGGACAAATGTCGTTTTCGAGACCATTTTAAATCTTGCAAATTTATTTGATACCTTTTTTTAAAATTCATTTATTTGAAGTGTTGTAATAATTGTAATAATGTGGCTTTAAATATTAAACAATGTGTTTTTTTCTTGTTGTTTTTATATCAGGCAATTTGGTCATAGAGTTTTTAAACCCAGAGCGGCAACATCGCGAAACAGACCAGACCGGGGTTTGAGAAATCAACGGGAGAAGTGAAAGATTTTTTTCAATATTTGTTAATTTTCACGAAATCGAAAGCCACTACCTAGATTAGAGCCAACGTCTTAAAGTAGTTGTGAACATGTTGTTACTACAACCTCGTGAAAGTCAAGGAGTGTCTTTGACGGTTTGCACATGCGCAATTTTGGCGGGAGACGACCGTTAGACCGGATGACGTGTTTCTGCGCATGAGCTTAGCTAGCCAGCGTCGCCATGACATCACCTACAACTGTGATCGGGGATTTCTGTTGGAGAAGCACTTTCAGCCTGTCTTTATACTATACTGTCTTTGATTTGGTCATCTTTATACTATACTGTCTTTGATTTGGTCATCTTTTATACTGTACTGTCTTTGATTTGGTCATCTTTATACTATACTATCTTTTATTGTGTCATCTTTATACTGTACTGACTTTGATTTGGTCATCTTTATACTATACTGTCTTTGATTTGGTCATCTTTATACTATACTGTCTTTGATTTGGTCATCTTTATACTGTACTGACTTTGATTTGGTCATCTTTATACTATACTGTCTTTGATTTGGTCATCTTTATACTATACTGTCTTTGATTTGGTCATCTTATACTATACTGACTTTGATTTGGTCATCTTTATACTGTACTGTCTTTGATTTGGTCATCTTTATACTATACTGTCTTTGATTTGGTCATCTTTATACTGTACTGACTTTGATTTGGTCATCTTTATACTATACTGTCTTTGATTTGGTCATCTTTATACTATACTGTCTTTGATTTGGTCATCTTTATACTATACTGTCTTTGATTTGGTCATCTTTATACTATACTGACTTTGATTTGGTCATCAAAAATAAACCGCACGATGTCAGAGTTTGTTGATTTAGTTCTGCTGCTGCCATCTACGGAAGATATTTGAAAGAGGAACAATGATGAAAAACTTGTCAAACTGATGGAATGACAACGTAAGAAGACAAAAAGGGAAAGTTGTTATATTTTAATTCAGATTATTAGCTTGAGTCATTTCACATGCTTAGGGAACAGTGTTCGGAACAAAAGGTTTACAAGAACATGCAACACAGAGACTTAGAAACCTGGAAAGACAATCATTTTAAATAGTGTATTATCGATACAATGATAGAGCCTATGATTCACACACACACACACACACACACGGCAGGGTAGCCTAGTGGTTAGAGTGTAGAGGTGGCAGGTAGCCTAGTGGTTAGAGTGTAGAGGAGGCAGGGTAGCCTAGTGGTTAGCGTGTAGAGGTGGCAGGTAGCCTAGTGGTTAGAGTGTAGAGGTGGCAGGTAGCCTAGTGGTTAGAGTGTAGAGGTGGCAGGGTAGCCTAGTGGTTAGAGTGTAGAGGTGGCAGGGTAGCCTAGTGGTTAGAGTGTAGAGGCGACAGGGCAGCTTAGGGTTTAGAGTGTAGAGGTGGCAGGGTAGCCTAGTGGTTAGAGTGTAGAGGTGGCAGGGTAGCCTAGTGGTTAGAGTGTAGAGGCGACAGGGTAGCCTAGTGGTTAGAGTGTAGAGGTGGCAGGTAGCCTAGTGGTTAGAGTGTAGAGGTGGCAGGGTAGCCTAGTGGTTAGAGTGTAGAGGTGGCAGGGTAGCCTAGTGGTTAGAGTGTAGAGGTAGAGGTGGCAGGGTAGCCTAGTGGTTAGAGTGTAGAGGCGACAGGGTAGCCTAGTGGTTAGAGTGTAGAGGTGGCAGGTAGCCTAGTGGTTAGAGTGTAGAGGTGGCAGGGTAGCCTAGTGGT
Source organism: Oncorhynchus kisutch (assembly GCF_002021735.2). NCBI lineage: Eukaryota > Metazoa > Chordata > Actinopteri > Salmoniformes > Salmonidae > Oncorhynchus > Oncorhynchus kisutch. The sequence continues at coordinate 48,045 of NW_022262921.1, read as the reverse complement.
TAGAGTGTAGAGGTAGAGGTGGCAGGGTAGCCTAGTGGTTAGAGTGTAGAGGCGACAGGGTAGCCTAGTGGTTAGAGTGTAGAGGTGGCAGGTAGCCTAGTGGTTAGAGTGTAGAGGTGGCAGGGTAGCCTAGTGGTTAGAGTGTAGAGGTGGCAGGGTAGCCTAGTGGTTAGAGTGTAGAGGCGACAGGGTGGCCTAGTGGTTAGAGTGTAGAGGTGGCAGGTAGCCTAGTGGGTAGAGTGTAGAGGTGGCAGGGTAGCCTAGAGTGTAGAGGTGGCAGGGTAGCCTAGTGGTTAGAGTGTAGAGGTGGCAGGGTAGCCTAGTGGTTAGAGTGTAGAGGCGACAGGGTAGCCTAGTGGTTAGAGTGTAGAGGCGGCAGGGTAGCCTAGTGGTTAGAGTGTAGAGGAGGCAGGGTAGCCTAGTGGTTAGAGTGTAGAGGCGGCAGGGTAGCCTAGTGGTTAGAGTGTAGAGGTGGCAGGGTAGCCTAGTGGTTAGAGTGTAGAGGCGACAGGGTAGCCTAGTGGTTAGAGTGTAGAGGTGGCAGGGTAGCCTAGTGGTTAGAGTGTAGAGGTGGCAGGGTAGCCTAGTGGTTAGAGTGTAGATGGTGGCAGGGTAGCCTAGTGGTTAGAGTGTAGAGGTGGCAGGGTAGCCTAGTGGTTAGAGTGTAGAGGCGACAGGGTAGCCTAGTGGTTAGAGTGTAGAGGCGGCAGGGTAGCCTAGTGGTTAGAGTGTAGAGGAGGCAGGGTAGCCTAGTGGTTAGAGTGTAGAGGTGGCAGGGCAGCCTAGTGGTTAGAGTGTAGAGGTGGCAGGGTAGCCTAGTGGGTTAGAGTGTAGAGGCGACAGGGTAGCCTAGTGGTTAGAGTGTAGAGGTGGCAGGGTAGCCTAGTGGTTAGAGTGTAGAGGAGGCAGGGTAGCCTAGTGGTTATAGTGTAGAGGAGGCAGGGTAGCCTAGTGGTAGAGTGTAGAGGCGACAGGGTAGCCTAGTGGTTAGAGTGTAGAGGTGACAGGGTAGCCTAGTGGTTAGAGTGTATAGGTGGCAGGGTAGCCTAGTGGTTAGAGTGTGGAGGTGGCAGGTAGCCTAGTGGTTAGAGCGTTGGACTAGTAACCCGAAAGGTTGCACAATTGAATCCCCGTAGCTGACAAAGTACAAATCTGTCGTTCTGCCCCTGAACAAGGCATTTAAACCCACTGTTCCTAGTCCGTCATTGAAAATAAGAATTTGTTCTTAACTGACTTTCCTAGTTAAATAATGGTAACACACTCAGTCTCTCTAAATGGTATAACTGTCTTCATTTTGCCGGACCCCAGGAGGAGTAACTGCTGTCTTGAGGATCCATAATAAATAGAAACATCTCTCTCAGTCCAGAGGTACGGGGCACAAGGACAGACACACCAGGTTAGCGGCGTAGAAACATATCTGCATCAGCACCACACAGTCTCCTCTGTTCAAATATATAGACGACGGGCCGATGTAGGCCAGGTCATAGTTCACCAGAGTCAAAGGTCGCCCGCAGTGCTTGTCGCTCAGGGCAACCAGGGCCCGCGCCATGCTGTACTTGGCGCCGCAGCTGAAGGCCGTCACCGACCTCACAGTGGAGAAGTGCATCAGGAAACACGGGTCGTCCTATAGGAGGGGGGGGGGTCATCAAAAGGGGGACGGAGGGGGAGAAGAAAGGTGAGGTCATCAAAGGGGGACGAGAAGAAGAATCCGACAGAGAGGGTGTGTTGTAATGGAACCCCTGTTCGCCTTGCAGCGAGGACAGAATCACGGAGGCCCCTAGAGTCAACACTTAAATGTAAACAATGATGATATGTCAAAATGTGAGAATGATGATGTGTTCCTTACCACGTCGGGATCCCGCCCGTCCAGCAGGGTGAGGTCCTGGAGGAGCCAGACTTCTGTCCTCAGGTAGGAGTCCTCCAAGCAGAACTCAGGCAAACTGAGACTTGAGCTTCTTTTTGATCCAGAATTCTGGGAATTCAGCAACTTGTTTGATCCAGAATAGAGTGATTTCTGAGATCTCACCACACACAGCTGCACCTCTTTGGTCTTGGTCACTGTGGACCAGAGGACAACGATTATGTTTCGGGAAAAGAAAAAGTCAAGTAGTTTTTTCTCAAACAAAACCAATGTCGTCGCCCCCCCCCCCCCCCAATAGTGGATAAAATGCATTGTTCCAAACGGGATGTCGTTTTCCTGAGGACAACGGATGTCGTCTTCCTGAGGACAACGGATGTCGTTTTCCTGAGGACAACGGATGTCGTTTTCCTGAGGACAACGGATGTCGTTTTCCTGAGGACAACGGATGTCGTGCAGCAACGGAAATTCAATTAGCGAGAAGAAGTAACACTCCTCTATTTGGTGACGTTCACGGACTGAATCCACAGACAAACTATTCAAGCCTATTTTACATAGCAGATGTAGTGTAGATGAGAGGGAGAGGGGTTGTTGAGGGAGGGAGGGAGGGGAGGGAGGGGGGTTGGTGAGGGAGGGAGGGAGGGGGGGTGTGGTGGGAGGGAGGGAGGGAGGGGGGTTGGAGAAACCTCACTAGGTGACCCTTTAGTATCCTCATCAACAAGACTTCAATCCATCAATCATTAAAAAGAACAGGTAGACCTAATAACAGATTGCACAGAAACATCGTCATCTCTGCGTCAGAGACCAAAGGAAAGTAACAACGGAGAAAACAGAAGAAAAACCACGGGGGGAGAAGAAAAAAAACAGAACATCATTTTAGAAAGAGAATTGGTCCCACGTGGGAATTGAACCCACAACCCTGGCAATACAAGCATCGTGCTCTACCAACTGAGCCACACGGGACCGTCGACCCATCAGTTTAAAAAAAAGAAGAAACGCACGGAAGCAGACAGAGCGTTATTTAGAAAGAGAAATAGAATAGCAAGATGATTGAATAAATAAATGAACAGTAAAAGGAACCAGAAGATGCTGTTTTTGTTACCGTAGACACAGAGAAAATGTCTTCCCGACGTTGCTCATGTATCTCTATAACTTCTGCAGCTTCTGTCCTTCAGGTCTAAACAACAATCCTCTGCATCTCCTTCCTCAGTAGGGACGACATCTCCCACAGCGATGGACAGGCTGGACAGAGGAGGAGAGGAAGAGAGCAACAGAGGAGGAGAGG
>NW_022262921.1:5000-40000 GCF_002021735.2 Oncorhynchus kisutch | reverse complement strand
ATATACATACCTCTCCATCTCACTGACCTAGTGAGGTTTAATATCCTGACCTAGTGAGGTTTAATATCCTGACCTAGTGAGATATACATGGAGATTTAATATCCTGACCTAGTGAGATATACATGGAGGTTTAATATCCTGATCTAGTGAGATATACATGGAGGAGATTTAATATCCTGACCTAGTGAGATATACATGGAGGAGGTTTAATATCCTGATCTAGTGAGATATACATGGAGGAGGTTTAATATCCTGACCTAGTGAGGTTTAATATCCTGACCTAGTGAGGTTTAATATCCTGACACCCCTTCATCCACTATATATACAGGACACCCCTTCATCCACTATATATACAGGACACCCCTTCATACACTATGTATACAGGACACCCCTTCATACACTATGTATACAGGACACCCCTTCATACACTATATATACAGGACACCCCTTCATACACTATGTATACAGGACACCCCTTCATACACTATGTATACAGGACACCCCTTCATACACTATATATACAGGACACCCCTTCATACTCTATATATACAGGACACCCCTTCATACACTATATATACAGGACACCCCTTCATACTCTATATATACAGGACACCCCCTTCATCCACTATATATACAGGACACCCCTTCATACTCTATATATACAGGACACCCCTTCGTACTCTATATAAACAGGACACCCCTTCATACTCTATATATACAGGACACCCCTTCATACTCTATATATACAGGACACCCCTTCATACACTATATATACAGGACACCCCTTCATCCACTATATATACAGGACACCCCTTCATCCACTTTATATACAGGACACCCCTTCATACACTATATATACAGGACACCCCTTCATACACTATATATACAGGACACCCCTTCATACTCTATATATACAGGACACCCCTTAATCCACTATATATACAGGACACCCCTTCATACTCTATATATACAGGACACCCCTTAATCCACTATATATACAGGACACCCCTTCATCCACTATATATACAGGACACCCCTTCATCCACTATATATACAGGACACCCCTTCATCCACTATATATACAGGACACCCCTTCATACTCTATATATACAGGACACCCCTTCATACACTATATATACAGGACACCCCTTCATACACTATATATACAGCAGTATGAGGACACCCCTTCATACTCTATATGTACAGGACACCCCGTCATACACTATATATACAGGACACCCCTTCATACTCTATATATACAGAGGTATGTGGACACTCCTTCAAATTAGCGAATTTGGCTATTTCTGTCACAGTAAAATGGCCTTACTGAAGAGCTAAGTGACTTTCAACGTGGCACCGACATAGGATGCCACCTTTCCAACAAGTAAGTTTTGTAAACATTTCTGCTCTGCAAGAGCTTCCCCTGGTCAAATTTGTGAGCTGCCTCGGTCAACTGTAAGTGCTGTTATTGTGAAGTGGAAACGTCTACGAGCAACAACGGCTCAGCCGCGAAGTGGTAGACCGCACGAGCTCAAAGAGCGGGACCGCCGAGGTGCTGAAGCACGTAGAGTGTAAAAATCATCTGTCCTCGGTTGCAACACTCACTACCGAGTTCCAAACTGCCCCTGGAAGCAACGTCAGCACAAGAACTGTTCGTCGGGAGCTTCATGAAATGGCCGAGCAGTTGCGCACACAAGCCTAAAATCACCATGCACAATGCCAAGCGCCAACTGGAGTGGTGTAAAGATGGCCGCCATTGGACTCTGGAGCAGTGGAAACGCGTTCTCTGGGGTGACGAATCACGTTTCACCATCTGGCAGTCCGACGGATAAATCTGGGTTTGGCAGAGAACGCTACCTGCCACAATGCGTAGTGCCAACTGTAAAGTTTGGTGGAGGAGGAACAGTGGTCTCGGTCTCTTTTTCATAGTTTGGGCCCCTTAATTCCAGTGAAGGGAAATCTTAACTCTACAGCATAACAATGACATTCTAGATTATTCTGTGCTTCCAACTTTGTGGCAACAGTTTGGGGAAGGCCCTTTTCCTGTTTCAACATGACAATGCCCCTGTACACAAAGTGGGGTCCATACAGAAAGGGTTTGTCATGATCGGTGTGGAAGAACTTGACTGGCCTGCACAGAGTCCTGACCTCAACCCCATCGAACACCTTTAGGATGAAATGGAACGCCGACTGTTAGCCAGGCCTAATCGCCCAACATCAGTGCCCAACCTCACTAATGCTCTTGTGGCTGAAAGTCCCTGCAAAAATGTTCCGACATCTAGTGGAAAGCCTTCCCAGAAGAGTGGAGGCTGTTATAGCAGCAATGTTCCATCTTCTAGTGGAAAGCCTTCCCAGAAGAGTGGAGGCTGTTATAGCAGCAATGTTCCAACATCTAGTGGAAAGCCTTCCCAGAAGAGTGGAGGCTGTTATAGCAGCAAAGTGGGGACCAACTCCATATTAATTCACATGATTTTGGAATGAGATGTTCGACGAGCAGGTGTCCACATACTTTTGGTCATGTAGTGTATATATATTTACAAAATATATATATGGGGGATTGGATATATATATCTGCAATATTAAAGCTGAACTTCTCCCTAAAAAAATAGAAAGAGGCTCAAAATGATGATTTGATTTATGTGTGTGTGTGTGTGTGTTTGTAGTGTGTGTGTGTAGTGTGTGTGTGTGTGTGTGTGTGTGTGTAGTGTGTGTGTGTGTGTGTGAGTGTAAAGTGTATATGTGTGTGTGTGTAGTGTGTGTGTGTGTGTGTGTGTGTGTGTGTGTGCATGCAGTGTGTGTGTGTGCGTGATGATTAGATTTGACACATTTGTGAAAACAGAGCGGAATCGTGCTTCAGCTAAGTGCTTTTGGGTTCATGTTGTTGTTGCTGGTGGTTTTTGTGGTCATTTTCTGGAAAGGCTCTTTAGAACTGAAATGGAAAGGAGGGAGGGAGGGATGGAGGGAGGGAGAGGAGGGAGGGAGGGAGGGAGGGAGGGAGGGAGGGAGGAGGAGGAGGAGGAGGAGGAGGGAGGGAGGGAGGGAGGGAGGGAGGGAGGGAGGGAGGGAGGGAGGGAGGGTGGGAGGAGGAGGAGGGAGGGGAGGGAGGGAGGGAGGGAGGGAGGTGCCAAAAAACGGATTTTGGAGAGACAAATAGAGGAATGGAAATCATGGAAGAGATGCAGTCCAGGTGAGTCTCGTGAGACGCAGGTGCGCGGGAACCATGGTGACAGGTGTGCGCAATAATCACCACACTGGCGACAACTCGGAAAGAGGGAGAGCGGGACTAAACGTGACAGAGAAAAAGTAAAATTGTTGTATGCCCTACGTCATCACGCACTACGTTTTTTATGTGCAACGAGTCAGTTCGGTGGAAACAGCGACGGTGGGGAAAATGCACGTATTTTCTCTATCAGGATTCTAGAATATTCGCATGAAAATGTGTCGCCAATTGGATGGGAACCTAATTAATTATAAGATTATTATGGACAAAATGTATCAAACTGCAGACAAGCATCGATCAACATTTCACCGGAATAAGACCCTCGATATTTATTGGAAAGGAGCATCAAACTCATCACCTTTTCACTTTCACCATCCTGTGAAGTCCATCATCGTTTATTTAATCTGAAGCCTAATTAAACTGCATGTTATCCTGAGTCGTAGCGGGAGGAGGTAGCCTAGTGGTTAGAGGAGACAGGTAGCCTGGTGGTTAGAGGAGGCAGGTAGCCTAGTGGTTAGAGAAGGCAGGTAGCCTAGTGGTTAGAGGAGGCAGGTAGCCTAGTGGTTAGAGGAGACAGGTAGCCTAGTGGTTAGAGAAGGCAGGTAGCCTAGTGGTTAGAGGAGGCAGGTAGCCTAGTGGTTAGAGGAGACAGGTAGCCTGGTGGTTAGAGGGGCAGGTAGCCTAGTGGTTAGAGGAGGCAGGTAGCCTAGTGGTTAGAGGAGGCAGGTAGCCTAGTGGTTAGAGGAGGCAGGTAGCCTAGTGGTTAGAGGAGGCAGGTAGCCTAGTGGTTAGAGGAGACAGGTAGCCTAGTGGTTAGAGGAGGCAGGTAGCCTAGTGGTTAGAGGAGGCAGGTAGCCTAGTGGTTAGAGGAGGCAGGTAGCCTAGTGGTTAGAGGAGACAGGTAGCCTGGTGGTTAGAGGAGACAGGTAGCCTGGTGGTTAGAGGAGGCAGGTAGCCTAGTGGTTAGAGGAGGCTGGTAGCCTAGTGGTTAGAGGAGGCAGGTAGCCTAGTGGTTAGAGGAGACAGGTAGCCTGGTGGTTAGAGGAGGCAGGTAGCCTAGTGGTTAGAGGAGGCTGGTAGCCTAGTGGTTAGAGGAGGCAGGTAGCCTAGTGGTTAGAGGAGACAGGTAGCCTAGTGGTTAGAGGAGGCAGGTAGCCTAGTGGTTAGAGGAGGCAGGTAGCCTAGTGGTTAGAGGAGGCAGGTAGCCAAGTGCTTAGAGCGTTGGACTAGTAACCGAAAGGTTGCTAGATCGAATCCCCAAGCCGAAAAGGTAAAAATCTGTCGATCTGCCCCTGAACAAAGCAGTTAACCCACTGTCCCTAGGCCAGTTAACCCATTGTCCCTAGGCCAGTTAACCCACTGTCCCTAGGCCAGTTAACCCACTGTCCCTAGGCCAGTTAACCCCACTGTCCCTAGGCCAGTTAACCCACTGTCCCTAGGCCAGTTAACCCACTGTTCCTAGGCCAGTTAACCCACTGTCCCTAGGCCAGTTAACCCACTGTCCCTAGGCCAGTTAACCCACTGTCCCTAGGCCAGTTAACCCACTGTCCCTAGGCCAGTTAACCCACTGTCCCTAGACCAGTTAACCCACTGTCCCTAGGCCAGTTACCCCACTGTCCCTAGGCCAGTTAACCCACTGTCCCTAGGCCAGTTAACCCACTGTCCCTAGGCCAGTTAACCCACTGTCCCTAGGCCAGTTAACCCACTGTCCCTAGGCCAGTTAACCCACTGTCCCTAGACCAGTTAACCCACTGTCCCTAGACCAGTTAACCCACTGTCCCTAGACCAGTTAACCCACTGTCCCTAGGCCAGTTAACCCGCTGTCCCTAGGCCAGTTAACCCACTCTCCCTAGGCCAGTTAACCCACTGTCCCTAGACCAGTTAACCCACTGTCCCTAGGCCAGTTACCCCACTGTCCCTAGGCCAGTTAACCCACTGTCCCTAGGCCAGTTAACCCACTGTCCCTAGGCCAGTTAACCCACTGTCCCTAGGCCAGTTAACCCACTGTCCCTAGGCCAGTTAACCCACTGTCCCTAGACCAGTTAACCCACTGTCCCTAGACCAGTTAACCCACTGTCCCTAGACCAGTTAACCCACTGTCCCTAGGCCAGTTAACCCGCTGTCCCTAGGCCAGTTAACCCACTCTCCCTAGGCCAGTTAACCCACTGTCCCTAGGCCGTCACTGACTTGCCTAGTTAAATAAAGGTCCAATTTAATAAATAGAGGCGTTGACATTACAACTAAATAGTTTACATTTATTGATCAAACCCTTGAAAACGGCACTCCGTTGTCAATGGTTTTATCGGAGCTGTGGGTCTCCTTGCCCCCCCCCCCCCCACAGCAGGCAAATTGAACGCCTCCCACCATATTGTGACGTTGTATTGATGACGACCTATCAGAATGAGTTCTATAAACGGTTCCAGTTCCAACTCAACTCCATTATGACATCACGGTCTTTGTGTTTTGATTTGAATGTCAACTTGTTTCTGTGCTGCCATGTGACAGAATGTTCATATTTCCATGCATATTGATCTGAGCATCTTGAGGAACAATGCAGGTGAGTACTGAGTAGGCTAAATTATGATCTAACCCCCCCCCCCCCCCCCCCCCCCCCCCCCTTTAAAAGCTTTTGGCCTTCGCTACTTTAGCCCATAGAAATACATCGAGAGGAACACAATTTATAAATGGCAGAACACAGAGTCAAAAATACGGTTTTGAAGTGTCTGTCCTATATATAAGAGATATAAGACAGCTCAGAAAGAAATACATATTTGTTTATTTTGTTGGCACAAAACTACTTCCATAAATCCGTTTTTATTTTATTTTTACAACTGGCACCGGGTTACCTTCAGATGAGTCCCGTGACATTTGTGGGGGTCGTAGAGAAAAACGGAGACCACCATCTTGTTCGTGAGAGTCTCCCCTTTCCATAGTGGCGTCACAAAGGATTCGGAAGCTACAGACAATTTTCACAAACAAGCTACAGACGATTGGAAGGGAGACGTTGGCGAATGTGGTGGATGGAGACACAGCCCATTCAAAAAATATGTCTCTAGATTAAACAGAAGATTTTGATAGGGACTTTTAAAAAAAAATTATGTTAATTAGATTGACACACCGGTACGTCTCTTAAGGACTAGTCTGATTAGCCTCCTACAATGTGGAAGAAAGACGTATTGTCAGCTTGTTTGTTTACTCTCCTTGTTTGTTTACCTGTGTTTGTTTATCTGTAAACGTGTTTGTTTACCTCCCAGCAAGCCAATGAAAACCAAGCCAGGAGAGATAGCAGCTGCTTTGAGAGCCACAACCACAGTAGGCTGAAACACACAGAGACACACACACACACACACACACACACACACACACACACACACACACACAGACACACACACACACACACACACACACACACACACACACACACACACACACAGACACACACACACACACACAGACACACACGCACACGCACGCACACGCACGCACACGCACACGCACACGCACACACACACACACACACACACACACACACACACACACACACACAGACACACACACACAAAGACAGACAGACACCATGTCTGTTTGTGCTATCATGCCAACTCCCTTGTCTCTCATTGTCATGCCAGAACTGGGACCTGTGGTAATGAACCACATAGAGTTCGGGTTCATTTTCTCATCCGAGACCTTTCCTCCCTCTTAGATCCTTCTCTGTGGGTAGTTAAAGACAGAGAAGAAGATGTGGAATACCAGGAGAGGAGCGAGAGTGAGGAAGGAGATGAGGGGGAGGAGGAAGAGTATGTATGTGTGATAATAGAAGGGTCAGAGGTTGAGGAAGATGAGGAGGAAGAGGAAGAGGAGGAGGAATACGAGGTTACATGTGTAGGGGAGTATGTGGAGGAAGAGGAGTGTTTGTTAGAGGTTGTGGAAGAAGAGGAGGAAGAGGAGTGTTTGTTAGAGGTTGTGGTGAAAGAGGAGGATGAAGAAGAAGAAAGAGTGGAGAGGTATGAGAAAGAGAAGAAAGAGAAGGAAGAGAAGGGAGAGGTAGAAGAAGAAGAAGAAGAGAAGGGAGAGAATAAAGAGAAAGTAGAGGTAGAAGAAGAAGAAGAAGAGAAGGGAGAGAAGGTAGAGGAAGAAGAAGAAGAAGAAGAGGAGGAGGAGACAGCCAACACGTATCCCAGGTGTGTCCATCATCAGGGCCTGAAACTGAGTGTGAAGGGGCTGAGAGGGAGACAGACAGGAGAGGAGAAGTACGGTCGGCTCAGAGAGATCCTAGGAGACCAGTATGTCAGGGAGGTTACCTGCGCCCCTGAAGGAGATAGAGTGGTCCTCCACCTCTATCACCCTAGGTGAGATAGTTAGTTTGGACCTGAGCTGGTCTGGAGTCACTTACTGTATAAGGAGAGACATAGACATCTATTATGATTCAACTCACAGAACTGGCCTAGGATCAGTTTATACAACGCTAGTCATGTATACCGTCATAGATGACTATTAAAGCTTCAGCTCATACCGCTATCTTAAATATCTTTAGGGTCAGTTTGATGCTAAAGTAAACTCTCTCTTTCTCTTTCTCCATCTCTCTCTCCTTCTCTTTCCCCCTCCCTCTCTCTCTATCTCTCTCTGTTTCCATCTCTCTCTCTACCTCCCTACCTCTTTCTCCCTCCTCTCTCTCCTTCTTTCCCTCTCCCTCTCTCTCTCTCTCTCTCTCCTCTTTCTGTCTCTCTGTCTCTCTCTCTCTCTCTCTCTCCCCCCTCTCTCTCTATCTCTCTGTTTCCATCTCTCTCTACCTCCCTACCTCCTTCTCCCTCCTCTCTCTCCTTCTCTTTCCCCCTCCCTCTCTCTCTGTCTCTCTCTCTCTCCCCCCCTCTCTCTCTATCTCTCTCTCTACCTCCCTACCTCCTTCTCCCTCCTCTCTCTCCTTCTTTCCCCCTTCCTCTCTCTCTCTCTCTCTCTCTCTCCCCCCCCCCTCTCTCTCTCTCTCTCCTCTTTCTGTCTCTCTGTCTCTCCTTTTCTCTCTTTCTCTTCCCCTATCTCTCTCTGTTTCCATCTGTCTCTCTACCTCCCTACCTCCTTCTCCCTCCTTCTCTCCCCCTCTCTCTATGTCTCTCTCTGCAGTGTACCTATGTGTTCCCTGTTGAATCACCACTTCAGTCACCTGGCCACTAAATTCCCTGAGTGCAAGTTCCTGATGATCCTCGCTGGGCAGTGTGTCCCCAACTACCCTGTCAGCCACCTCCCCACCCTGTTCATCTACGACTCAGGATGTATCATCAACTCACTGATAGGAGAGAAGGCCTGTGGAGGGAGGAACGTATTGGAAGATGGTGAGAACACACACACACACATACGCACACACAAATACACATGCGCACACACACACAAATACACATACGCAACACTAACACAAATACACATGCGAGACACACACACACACAAATGCACATGTGCACACACACACACACACACAAATATACATGCGCACACATACACAAATACACATGTGCAAACACACACAAATACACATGCACACACACACAAATACACATGCACACACATACACAAATACACATGTGCAAACACACACAAATACACATGCACACACACACAAATACACATGCACACACACACACACACACAAATACACATGCGCATACACACACACACACACACACACACACAGACAGACACACACACACACTCTCTCTCTGTCTCTCGCTGTCTCTCTCTCTCTAACGTCTGACCTCTGACCCCCTGCAGAGCTGAAGTGGATGCTGGCCCAGTCGGGAGCGTTTGTGATTGACAGCTACGAGGCCTTATACCAGGAGGGCACGCCCATCACGACGCCGCGTTCGGAACAGGAACAGGAAGACTACAGCGATGACCAGTCTGATCACTATGACAACCACGGCGCCGAGGTGTAGTCATGGTTACAGGGACAAAGAGACAGCAGTGTAGACTGTGAACTCTATGACATCATGAAACATTGGTGTAAACTCTGATATAATATCCCATTCATAAATGTTGGCTACTGTTGACTCATTACTCATTAAATCTGATCCAGATCAGAGGTGATCACAGGTGTAGGTAGCTACTCATATTGACTCATTACATGATGTGATCCAGATCAGATTTAATACAGGTGTAGGTAGACACTCATATTAACTTGTTACATGATATGATCCAGATCAGATTTAATACTGGTGTAGGTAGACACTCATATTGACTCATTACATGATGTGATCCAGATCAGATTTAATACTGGTGTAGGTAGCCACTCATATTTACTCATTACATGATATGATCCAGATCAGATTTAATACAGGTGTAGGTAGCTACTCATTACATGATGTGATCCAGATCAGATTTAATACAGGTGTAGGTAGCTACTCATTACATGATGTGATCCAGATCAGATTTATTACAGGTGTAGGTAGCCACTCATATTAACTTGTTACATGATGTGATCCAGATCAGATTTAATACAGGTGTAGGTAGCCACTCATATTAACTTGTTACATGATATGATCCAGATCAGATTTAATACAGGTGTAGGTAGCTACTCATTACATGATGTGATCCAGATCAGATTTAATACTGGGTTAAATGCGGAAGACACATTTCAGTTGAATACATTCAGTTGGACAACAGACTAGGTATCCCCCCCTTTCCCTTTCCTAACTCATATTGAGCTCATTTGTTGTTTTATAATAAGCTGTAATAAAGTATGTTATATCTTAGTTTATAAACATGTCAGTCTCCAATGTTTCAGTCTGCTGCAGTTCAATATCATAGGATAGATTCTATATCAGTCTGCTGCAGTTCAATATCATAGGATAGATTCTATGTCTCAGTCTGCTGCAGTTCAATATCATAGGATAGATTCTATATCAGTCTGCTGCAGTTCAACATCATAGGATAGATTCTATTTCAGTCTGCTGCAGTTCAACATCATAGGATAGATTCTATATCAGTCTGCTGCAGTTCAACATCATAGGATAGATTCTATATCAGTCTGCTGCAGTTCAACATCATAGGATAGATTCTATGTCTCAGTCTGCTCCAGTTCAACATCATAGGATTGATTCTGTCTCAGTCTGCTCCAGTTCAACATCATAGGATAGATTCTATATCAGTCTGCTCCAGTTCAACATCATAGGATAGATTCTATGTCTCAGTCTGCTGCAGTTCAACATCATAGGATAGATTCTATATCAGTCGACTGCAGTTCAACATCATAGGATAGATTATATATCAGTCTGCTGCAGTTCAACATCATAGGATAGATTCTATATCAGTCTGCTGCAGTTCAACATCATAGGATAGATTCTATATCAGTCTGCTGCAGTTCAACATCATAGGATAGATTCTATATCAGTAGACTGCAGTTCAACATCATAGGATAGATTCTATATCAGTCTGCTGCAGATCAAGAAGGATAACTGTGACCAACATGCTTCACCGTAGGGATGGTGCCAGGTTTCCTCCAGACGCTTGACCTTCAGGCCAAAGAGTTCAAGCTTGGTTTAATCAGACCAGAGAATCTGTTTCTCATGGTCTGAGAATCCGTCAGATGCCTTTTGACAAACTCAGAACAGGCTGTCATGTGCTTTTTACTGAGGAGTGGCTTCCGTCAGGCCACTATACCATAAATGTCTGATTGGTGGAGTGCTGCAAAGATTGTTGTGATTCTGAAAGGTTCTCCCATCTCCACAGAGGAACTCTGGAGCTCTGTCAGAGTGACCATCGGGTTCTTGGTCACTTCCTGACCAAGGCCCTTCTCTCCCGATTGGCCAGGCAGCCAGCTCTCGGGAAGGGTGTTGGTGTTTCCAAACTTCACCATTTAACAATGGAGGCCACTGTGTTCTTGGGGACCTTCAATGCTGCAGAAATGTTTTCTCAACCTTCCCCAGATCTGTGCCTCGACACAATCCTGTCTCAGAGCTCTACGGACAATTCCTTCAACCTCATGGCTTGGTTTTGGCTCTGACATGCACTGTCAACTGTGGGACCTTAATATAGATGGGTGTGCGCCTTTCCAAAACATGTCCAATCAATTGAATTTACCACAAGTAGACTCCAATCAAGTTGTAGAAACATCTCAAGGGTGATCAATGGAAACAGGATGCACCTGAGGATCAAGGATGATCAATGGAAACAGGATGGACCTGAGGATCAAGGGTGTGGAAACAGTTCCAAACAGGATGCAGCTGAGGATCAAGGGTGTGGAAACAGTTCCAAACAGGATGCAGCTGAGCTCAATTTTGAATCTCACAGCAAAGGTTCTGAATACTTATGTAAATAAGATATTTCTGTTTTTTTTACAATTTTTATTTTTATTTTATTTCACCTTTATTTAACCAGGTAGGCTAGTTGAGAACAAGTTCTCATTTGCAACTGCGACCTGGCCAAGATAAAGCATAGCAGTGTGAGCATACAACAAAGAGTTACACATGGAGTAAACAATTAACAAGTCAATAACACAGTAGAAAACGAAGGGGGGGTCTATATACAATGTGTGCAAAAGGCATGAGGAGGTAGGCAAATAATTACAATTTTGCAGATTAACACTGGAGTGATAAAAGATCAGATGGTCATGTACAGGTAGAGATATTGGTGTGCAGAAGAGCAGAAAAGTAAATAAATAGAAACAGTACGGGGATGAGGTAGGTGAAAAGGGTGGGCTATTTACCAATAGACTATGTACAGCTGCAGCGATCGGTTAGTGTGAAAATGGGTTTTATTGAATCCATTTTAGAATACGGCTGAATACTTTCCCGAAGGCACTGTAAATATCTAATTTAGAAAAGGTATTCACACCCCTGAGTCAATACACCCCTGAGTCGACACAGCCCTGAGTCGATACACCCCTGAGTCGACACAGCCCTGAGTCGATACACCCCTGAGTCGACACAGCCCTGAGACGATACATCCCTGAGTCGATACACCCCCGAGTTGACACACCCCCGAGTCGACACACCCCTGAGTCAATACACCCCTGAGTCGATACACCCCTGAAACGATTTAAGTCAAAACTGTAACTAGGCCACTCAGGAACATTCACTGTCGTCTTGGTAACCAACTCCAGTGTACATGTGGCCTAGTGTTCTAGGTTATTGTCCTGCTGAAAGGTGCATTTGTCTCCCAGTGTCTGTTGGACTGCAGACTGAACCAGGTTTTGTTTGTGCTACTACCATGCTAGCCCAATCACAAGGCATTGTTTTAAAATAGCCTAGCTGTGGAGTATGTGTTGCCCAATCACAAGGCATTGTTTTAAAATAGCCTAGCTGTGGAGTATGTGTTGCCCAATCACAAGGCATTGTTCTAAAATAGCCTAGCTGTGGAGTATGTGTTGCCCAATCACAAGGCATTGTTTTAAAATAGCCTAGCTGTGGAGTATGTGTTGTCCAATCACAAGGCATTGTTTTAAAATAGCCTAGCTGTGGAGTATGTGATGCCCAATCACAAGGCATTGTTTTAAAATAGCCTAGCTGTGGAGTATGTGTTGTCCAATCACAAGGCATTGTTTTAAAATAGCCTAGCTGTGGAGTATGTGTTGCCCAATCACAAGGCATTGTTTTAAAATAGCCTAGCTGTGGAGTATGTGTTGTCCAATCACAAGGCATTGTTTTAAAATAGCCTAGCTGTGGAGTATGTGTTGCCCAATCACAAGGCATTGTTTTAAATAGCCTAGCTGTGGAGTATGTGTTGCCCAATCACAAGGCATTGTTTTAAATAGCCTAGCTGTGGAGTATGTGTTGTCCAATCACAAGTGAACAGCATGCAGACAGAACAGGCCTTTCACATCATTTCAAATACAATCGCAGGAAAACACAGGTTGTAAAGCAAATGGCTCCTGCTGAAAAGATAATATTCTCATCTGTCTGCTCTAGGCTACCAAAACATTTGATGAACTTCCAAATATTGTTTTAGACAGACTTTTGGCACGAGCTCATCGGCCTCCACCAGTGACTGAGCTGTGCGTCATTGGGTGAGTCAGTGAAACCGGAAAGAATTTTAATGACGATCATTTCCTCCTGATATTGTAGTCTACAATATGTCTCCACAAACCTGGACCTAGGCTATTGATGGATTCATGACAAGTTCGTTTTCATTTATCTCAGCTGGTCAGTTTGTCAGTGTCAAAGTACCCTGTCGTTTCGATCATATGTGTGATATTAAAAAATATTTTTGCCAAAGTCTCCAGTCGTGTAAAATGAGGTAGAATTGCATGAAATGCGTTTATATAAGCAAAAACAAACGTCCCGGACCCAAGGCTACTAAACTATTTCCTCATGTGTACAACTTCTGTAAAGTGCCTCGACTCTGTTGCTCTATGCTCCTACGCATTTGCGATGATATACACGCAATGCTTCATTATAAAAGGGATTATTTGTCTCTTGCTTTCCAGGAAGCATTGGGAGTCAACATGGGCCGGCATTCCTGTGGAAACGCTTTCGACACCTTGCAGAGTTCACGCCCAGACGAATTGAAGCTATTCCGTACACTCACCATGGATACAGTATTAAACGTGTACTGACAGGGGGACCTCGTACCATTTTCTGACTTATTGCGTCACGGACATCCAGAGCCTGTGATTGGACGATAGAGGGGAAACCCTCTTCCTGAACAGTTCCTCGATTGCAGCGATAGAAACCTGTTGTTGCTCTAGAAATATCAGCATCATATATAGGCTATGTGAACGTATCATATATAGGCTATGTGAACGTATCATATATAGGCTATGTGAACGTATCATATATATATATAAGCTATGTCAACGTATCATATATATATAAGCTATGTCAACGTATCATATATAGGCTATGTGAACGTATCATATATAGACTATGTGAACGTATCATATATAGACTATGTGAACGTATCATATATATATAGGCTATGTGAACGTATCATATATAGGCTATGTGAACGTATCATATATAGGCTACGTGAACGTATCATATATAGGCTATGTGAACGTATCGTATCTTTAAATGACCCTAGGATAAATCACAGTGATTTTGCAACGGTGGAACTGTGATTCTGTGAAGTGGGAAAATGAAACTATTTTTTTATTTAACCTTTAGTCTATTTAACTATAGCCTACTTCCATGCAGTGAATCATCATGACCCATGACATTCACAATGCACCGAGGGGTTGAGAAATGTAAAGAAAGTAGCAATGAAATTCTTGCTGTGATTGTTTCGTGTTTTTACGTCTATAAATAGCCTATCATACAAATACAGTAGGCTGCGAATCATAGGCCTATCAGTTCCCCATTGCATTATCATATTTCACACTTTGTTTCACAACCAGTCTTACAAGGTCATTTATAAAGCAAAAACAAACTACTTTTCAAACTGACGTATTCATAAAATAGCCCCGAAGCACCCATAATATCCTGTTTTTGTCGCTGTTGACTTGTTGCCTTGCTCTGCTTTTGCAGTACCTCTTACTGTACTTGCCAAATAGTGCTCCCTGTATTCTCTATTGCGCATGACTGAATGGCGGAATATGAAGTAGAAGCCTGTTTTTCTCCGAGCTCGAGTCCAACCCCCCCCGAATCAACCTCTGAAAAACAAAAACGCGGAGCCATTAAATCAACAAAAAAAATTGGGGCAGGTAAGATGTTAAAACATACAGTTATATAACGTTAAATATCTTGTTGTACGGGGAAGTCGCTCAGCGGAGAGGTGTACAAATATATTTTTAGCCCACGGAAGCGAACCGAAGACTGCAGATGGGGCTTTGGAACCGTTTCCGCACGCTCGGGACACGACAAGGCCCACTGACCCACATTCGAGAGAGAGCACTGTGTGAGTGGGCGAGCGTGTGAATGTGTGCTTATGTGTGTGTGTGCGCGTCTGCTGCGAAATGTTTTTGTCATCGCTATCTCCTGCGGCATGACTATCTATTTGATGTTCCCGTTTTCGAGGAAATTGTAACCATTTCGAACGTAGAATCGCTACATTGTTGAAGATGCGCTGCTAGGCTAGCTTTAACTAACACTGTGTCAATGTCAATAGTTGCGTGACAGCTTGGCTGGACTCGGGTACCCGCCAGGCTTTTGACATATGTCAAAATGTGACATATGTCGCTCTTGGTGATTGATTGAGACGTCGTTAGAATGTCATTCTACGTTTTGGAAGTCAGTTCAGGGTTCTAAGAATGGATCCCCGTCGTCGGAATTCTAAGAAAACGGTCCACTGTTTTACCTGGGAAGGTTCTTCTGGTTGGAGGATATATTTTTCAGTTATATAACGCGAACACCTGTGGCTCTTCTTTAGCAATGGTTTTAGTTATACAACATCCACCGCGCGTATCCGTTTTTCTGCGGTTTTATACTAGCGGATTAGATGTCATTTATAACGATCTTCGAAAGATGTATGATTGAATCATTGCCCAAATGTAGGATTTTTTATTTATCTATTTGGCCTTTCATTTAACTTGGCAAGTCAGTTAAGAACACATCCTTATGACGGCCTAGGAACGGTGGGTTAACTGCCTTGTTCAGGGGCAGAACAACATATTTTCACCTTGTCAGCTCGGCGAAAACAACCTTTCGGTTACTAGCCCAACGCACTAACCACTAAACTACCTGCCGCGCCATGAATCACTGAATTGACTGTCACTTCCAAACAGAAGACAACTGCATTGGTATCAAACATGTTTTTTTGAATGTAACTTTAATTGTCTCTTTTTATATATTAAGGAACACCTAACGTTACAAGGCTCACTACTCATGTTGACAGTAGGCTGCAAATCATAGGCCTATCAGTTCCCCCATCGCATTATCATATTTCATACACAGCAATTCCACATCCCAAAGCTACACCATGAGGTTTACAGTAAAGATCTGTCAGATACAAAGGGCCAGCTGACTGGAATCATTTACCTATAGACATCAGGGGCATTTCAAATCATCATCTAAGAAAACCTTTTTTCAAATGTTAAGAACAAACTGTTTTTGTTTTTTAAACTAATAGAAACATCACCATGTGAACGTATTTGTCAGTATGTATATATTATAGGTAGGGTGAATTATAGGTAGGGTGAATTATAGGTAGGGTGAATTATTGGTAGGGTGAATTATAGGTAGGGTGAATTATAGGTAGGGTGAATTATAGGTAGGGTGAATTATAGGTAGGGTGAATTATAGGTAGGGTGAATTATAGGAAGGGTGAATTATAGGAAGGGTGAATTATAGGTAGGGTGAATTATAGGTAGGGTGAATTATTGGTAGGGTGAATTATAGGTAGGGTGAATTATAGGTAGGGTGAATTATAGGTAGGGTGAATTATAGGTAGGGTGAATTATAGGTAGGGTGAATTATAGGTAGGGTGAATTATAGGAAGGGTGAATTATAGGTAGGGTGAATTATAGGAAGGGTGAATTATAGGAAGGGTGAATTATAGGAAGGGTGAATTATAGGTAGGGTGAATTATAGGTAGGGTGAATTATAGGTAGGGTGAATTATAGGTAGGGTGAATTATAGGTAGGGTGAATTATAGGTAGGGTGAATTATAGGTAGGGTGAATTATAGGTAGGGTGAATTATAGGTAGGGTGAATTATAGGTAGGGTGAATTATAGGAAGGGTGAATTATAGGTAGGGTGAATTATAGGTAGGGTGAATTATAGGTAGGGTGAATTATAGGAAGGGTGAATTATAGGTAGGGTGAATTATAGGTAGGGTGAATTATAGGTAGGGTTAATTATAGGTAGGGTGAATTATAGGTAGGGTGAATTATAGGTAGGGTGAATTATAGGAAGGGTGAATTATAGGTAGGGTGAATTATAGGTAGGGTGAATTATAGGTAGGGTGAATTATAGGAAGGGTGAATTATAGGTAGGGTGAATTATAGGAAGGGTGAATTATAGGTAGGGTGAATTATAGGTAGGGTGAATTATAGGAAGGGTGAATTATAGGTAGGGTGAATTATAGGTAGGGTGAATTATAGGAAGGGTGAATTATAGGTAGGGTGAATTATAGGTAGGGTGAATTATAGGAAGGGTGAATTATAGGTAGGGTGAATTATAGGTAGGGTGAATTATAGGAAGGGTGAATTATAGGGAGGGTGAATTATAGGAAGGGTGAATTATAGGAAGGGTGAATTATAGGAAGGGTGAATTATAGGAAGGGTGAATTCTAGGTAGAGTGAATTCTAGGTAGGGTGAATTATAGGTAGAGTGAATTATAGGTAGGGTGAATTCTAGGTAGGGTGAATTCTAGGTAGGGTGAATTCTAGGTAGGGTGAATTCTAGGTAGAGTGAATTCTAGGTAGGGTGAATTATAGGTAGAGTGAATTATAGGTAGGGTGAATTATAGGTAGTGTGAATTATAGGTAGGGTGAATTATAGGTAGGGTGAATTCTATACTGAAGAAAAATATAATCGCAACATGAAACAATTTCATAGATTTAACTGAGTCACAGATCATATAAGGAAATCAGTCAAATGAAATAAATTCATTAGGCCCTAATCTATGGATTTTATATGACTGAGAATACAGATATGAATCTGTTGGTCACAGATACCTTAAAAAAAGGTAGGGGCGTGAATCAGAAAATCAGTCCGTGTCTGGTGTGACCACCATTTGCCTCACGCAGCGCGACTCTTCTCCTTCGCATAAAGTTGATCAGGCTGTTGATGTTTTGTGGCCTGTGGAATGTTGCCCCCACTCTTCAATGGTTGTGCGAAGTTAGCGGATATTGGTGGGAACTGGAACACTGTCGTACACGTCAAACTACTGCATCCAAACATGTTCATTGGGTAACATGTCTGGTGAGTGTGTGTACAAGCCACGGAAGAACTGGGACATTTTCAGCTTCCAGGAATTGTGTACAGATCGTTGCGACATGGGCCCGCGCATTATCATGCTGAAACATGAGGTGATGACGGCGGATGAGTGACGCAACAATTTGTCATCTTTATTTGTATTTTGCCTTTATGTAACTAGGCAAGTCAGTTAAGAACAAATTCTTATTTACAATGACGGCCTACCCCCGGGCCAAACCCTAACACGGACGACGCTGGGCCAATTGTGCGCGGATCCTATGGGACTCCCAATCACGGCCGGTTGTGATACAGCCAATGATCGAACCAGGGTCTGCAGTGATGTCTCTGGCACTGAGATGTAGTGCCTTAAAATTTGAAATAAGCTTTTTGTGCATATGGAACATTTCTGGGATCTTTTATTTCAGCTCATGAAAAATGGGACCAACACTTTACATGTTGTGTTTATATTTTTGGTTCAGTGTAGTATAACGATATACTGCAGCCTCTTGTTCCAGTGACAACACCTGATTTGAGTTAAGTCAAGGGCTTGATTGAATCCATATTTGAACCAGGTGGCTGACCTTGTGCTACTAGAGCTGCCCTCGTGCTACTAGAGCTGACCTCGTGCTACTAGGGCTGCCCTCGTGCTACTAGGGCTGCCCTCGTGCTACTAGAGCTGCCGTCGTGCTACTAGGGTGACCTCGTGCTACTAGGGCTGCTGTCGTGCTACTAGGGCTGCCCTCGTGCTACTAGGGCTGCCCTCGTGCTACTAGGGCTGACCTCGTGCTACTAGGGTGACCTCGTGCTACTAGGGTGACCTCGTGCTACTAGGGCTGCCCTCGTGCTACTAGGCTGACCTTGTGCTACTAGGGCTGTCCTCGTGCTACTAGGGCTGCTCTCGTGCTACTAGGACTGCCCTCGTGCTACTAGGGTGACCTCGTGCTACTAGGGTGACCTCGTGCTACTAGGGCTGACCTCGTGCTACTAGGGCTGCCCTCGTGCTACTAGGGCTGCCCTCGTGCTACTAGGGTGACCTCGTGCTACTAGGGCTGCCCTCGTGCTACTAGGGTGACCTCGTGCCACTAGGGCTGACCTCGTGCTACTAGGGCTGACCTCGTGCTACTAGGCTGACCTCGTGCTACTAGGGCTGTCCTCGTGCTACTAGGGCTGCTCTCGTGCTACTAGGACTGCCCTCGTGCTACTAGGGTGACCTCGTGCTACTAGAGCTGACCTCGTGCTACTAGAGCTGACCTCGTGCTACTAGAGCTGACCTCGTGCTACTAGGGCTGACCTCGTGCTACTAGGGCTGACCTCGTGCTACTAGGACTGCCCTCGTGCTACTAGGGCTGCCCTCGTGCTACTAGTACTGCCCTCGTGCTACTAGGGCTGCCCTTGTGCTACTAGGACTGCCCTCGTGCTACTAGGACTGCCCTCGTGCTACTAGGGCTGCCCTCGTGCTACTAGGACTGCCCTCGTGCTACTAGGGCTGCCCTCGTGCTACTAGGACTGCCCTCGTGCTACTAGGACTGCCCTCGTGCTACCGGGGCTGCCCTCGTGCTACCGGGGCTGCTCTCGTGCTACCGGGGCTGCTCTCGTGCTACCGGGGCTGCTCTCGTGCTACTGGGGCTGCCCTCGTGCTACTGGGGCTGCCCTCGTGCTACTGGGGCTGCTCTCGTGCTACTGGGGCTGCTCTCGTGCTACTGGGGCTGTCCTCGTGCTACTGGGGCTGCCCTCGTGCTACTGGGGCTGCTCTTGTCTTTGTAGCAGGAGAATTAGTTTCACCCTCTAGATATGTTTCCCTACTATCAAATGTCTGATGTATGTTTTTAGTATTATGTCTGACATTTAAATGTGTGTTGGTTTCCTCGGCGAGGGTTCACGTTGCACATTTACAATACAATTTAAATGTGTTTTTATAAAGCCCATTTTTATCTCAACAGTTGTGACAGTGCTTTTCAGACACCCAGCTTAAAACCCCAATTTTCACATTTAAAATTAAAAAAGATGTCTGTCGTAAATGTCTAATGGGATCTTCCTGGTAGAGTGAATGGACCAATGGGATCTTCCTGGTAGAGTGAAAGGACCAATGGGATCTTCCTGGTAGAGTGAAAGGACCAATGGGATCTTCCTGGTAGAGTGAAGGGACCAATGGGATCTCCCTGGTAGAGTGAAGGGTTCAATGGGATCTCCCTGGTAGAGTGAATGGACCAATGGGATCTCCCTGGTAGAGTGAATGGACCAATGGGATCTCCCTGGTAGAGTGAAGGGACCAATGGGATCTCCCTGGTAGAGTGAATGGACCAATGGGATCGAGAGATGTTATGTCAGATGATGAACAGAGATGATATGTCAGATGATGAACAGAGATGTTATGTCAGATGACGAACAGAGATGTTATGTCAGATGACGAACAGAGATGTGATGTTATGTCAGATGACGAACAGAGATGTGATGTTATGTCAGATGACGAACAGAGATGTTATGTCAGATGATGAACAGAGATGTGATGTTATGTCAGATGACGAACAGAGATGTGATGTTATGTCAGATGACGAACAGAGATGTTATGTCAGATGATGAACAGAGATGTTATGTTATGTCAGATGATGAACAGAGATGTTATGTTATGTCAGATGATGAACAGAGATGTTATGTCAGATGACGAACAGAGATGTTATGTCAGATGACGAACAGAGATGTTATGTCAGATGACGAACAGAGATGTTATGTCAGATGACGAACAGAGATGTTATGTCAGATGATGAACAGAGATGTTATGTCAGATGATGAACAGAGATGTTATGTCAGATGATGAACAGAGATGTTATGTCAGATGATGAACAGAGATGTTATGTCAGATGATGAACAGAGATGTTATGTCAGATGATGAACAGAGATGTTATGTCAGATGATGAACAGAGATGTTATGTCAGATGACGAACAGAGATGTTATGTCAGATGACGAACAGAGATGTTATGTCAGATGACGAACAGAGATGTTATGTCAGATGACGAATAGAGATGTTATGTCAGATGATGAACAGAGATGTTATGTCAGATGATGAATAGAGATGTTATGTCAGATGATGAACAGAGATGTTATGTCAGATGATGAATAGAGATGTTATGTCAGATGATGAACAGAGATGTTATGTCAGATGATGAATAGAGATGTTATGTCAGATGATGAACAGAGATATTATGTCAGATGATGAATAGAGATGTTATGTCAGATGATGAACAGAGATGTTATGTCAGATGATGAACAGAGATGTTATGTCAGATGATGAACAGAGATGTGATGTCAGATGATGAACAGAGATATTATGTCAGATGATGAATAGAGATGTTATGTCAGATGATGAACAGAGATGTTATGTCAGATGATGAACAGAGATGTTATGTCAGATGATGAACAGAGATGTTATGTCAGATGATGAACAGAGATGTTATGTCAGATGATGAACAGAGATGTTATGTCAGATGATGAACAGAGATGTTATGTCAGATGATGAACAGAGATGTTATGTCAGATGATGAACAGAGATGTTATGTCAGATGATGAACAGAGATGTTATGTCAGATGATGAACAGAGATGTTATGTCAGATGATGAACAGAGATGTTATGTCAGATGATGAACAGAGATGTTATGTCAGATGATGAACAGAGATGTTATGTCAGATGATGAACAGAGATGTTATGTCAGATGATGAACAGAGATGTTATGTCAGATGATGAATAGAGATGTTATGTCAGATGATGAACAGAGATGTTATGTCAGATGATGAACAGAGATGTTATGTCAGATGATGAATAGAGATGTTATGTCAGATGATGAACAGAGATGTTATGTCAGATGATGAACAGAGATGTTATGTCAGATGATGAACAGAGATGTTATGTCAGATGATGAACAGAGATGTTATGTCAGATGATGAACAGAGATGTTATGTCAGATGATGAACAGAGATGTTATGTCAGATGATGAACAGAGATGTTATGTCAGATGATGAACAGAGATGTTATGTCAGATGATGAACAGAGATGTTATGTCAGATGACGAACAGAGATGTTATGTCAGATGACGAACAGAGATGTTATGTCAGATGACGAACAGAGATGTTATGTCAGATGACGAACAGAGATGTTATGTCAGATGACGAACAGAGATGTGTTATGTCAGATGATGAACAGAGATGTTATGTCAGATGATGAACAGAGATGTTATGTCAGATGATGAACAGAGATGTTATGTCAGATGATGAACAGAGATGTTATGTCAGATGATGAACAGAGATGTTATGTCAGATGATGAATAGAGATATTATGTCAGATGATGAATAGAGATATTATGTCAGATGATGAATAGAGATATTATGTCAGATGATGAACAGAGATGTTATGTCAGATGATGAACAGAGATGTTATGTCAGATGATGAACAGAGATGTTATGTCAGATGATGAACAGAGATGTTATGTCAGATGACGAACAGAGATGTTATGTCAGATGACGAATAGAGATGTTATGTCAGATGACGAACAGAGATGTTATGTCAGATGACGAACAGGGATGTTATGTCAGATGACGAACAGAGATGTTATGTCAGATGACGAACAGAGATGTTATGTCAGATGACGAACAGAGATGTTATGTCAGATGACGAACAGAGATGTTATGTCAGATGACGAACAGAGATGTTATGTCAGATGATGAATAGAGATGTTATGTCAGATGATGAACAGAGATGTTATGTCAGATGATGAACAGAGATGTTATGTCAGATGATGAACAGAGATGTTATGTCAGATGATGAACAGAGATGTTATGTCAGATGATGAACAGAGATGTTATGTCAGATGATGAACAGAGATATTATGTCAGATGATGAATAGAGATGTTATGTCAGATGATGAATAGAGATGTTATGTCAGATGATGAACAGAGATGTTATGTCAGATGATGAACAGAGATGTTATGTCAGATGATGACAGAGATGTTATGTCAGATGATGAACAGAGATGTTATGTCAGATGATGAACAGAGATGTTATGTCAGATGATGAACAGAGATGTTATGTCAGATGATGAACAGAGATGTTATGTCAGATGACGAACAGAGATGTTATGTCAGATGACGAACAGAGATGTTATGTCAGATGACGAACAGAGATGTTATGTCAGATGACGAACAGAGATGTTATGTCAGATGACGAACAGAGATGTTATGTCAGATGACGAACAGAGATGTTATGTCAGATGACGAACAGAGATGTTATGTCAGATGATGAACAGAGATGTTATGTCAGATGATGAACAGAGATGTTATGTCAGATGATGAACAGAGATGTTATGTCAGATGATGAACAGAGATGTTATGTCAGATGATGAACAGAGATGTTATGTCAGATGATGAACAGAGATGTTATGTCAGATGATGAACAGAGATGTTATGTCAGATGATGAACAGAGATGTTATGTCAGATGATGAACAGAGATGTTATGTCAGATGATGAACAGAGATGTTATGTCAGATGATGAACAGAGATGTTATGTCAGATGACGAACAGAGATGTTATGTCAGATGATGGTTGTATTAAACACATTGTTATTGGCCTAAATGATGATCAATTGGGGATATTTATAATATTCTGTTTTATAAATGTTAAAAATGACCAGTGTAATTTGTGTGCTGCAGGGTGGAGTGATGGCCGTGTTGGGCCCAGCGTCTGGTGTCCAGAGATGATAGAGGTGACCTCAGAGTCACCTTTAACCCCTGACCCCCACCACAACCCCTGAGAACGAGCTGAAACTGATCACACACACAGGCTGCAGTGGGGTAAAGACAGACAGACAGACAGACAGACAGACAGACAGACAGACAGACAGACAGACAGACAGACAGACCGATAGAGAGACCATAGAGACAGACAGACTGAGAGACAGACAGACAGACAGACATAGAGACAGAGAGATAGACAGACAGACCGATAGAGAGACAGACAGACAGACCGATAGAGAGACAGACAGACAGACCGATAGAGAGACAGACAGACAGCCCGATAGAGAGACTGACAGACAGACAGACAGACCGATAGACAGACAGACGCTTCATTAGAGGATAACACAGTAATGACAGTGACTGAAGCCCTATATGTGCTGTGTGAATGAATAGTGATTGCTGGTGGGCGTTGACAAGGGCCTATCAGAATATGGCTGTGTGTTTCCTTAATGTTGATGCTGCCTCGCCCCAGTAGAGTGTTATTGATGGAGGAAATGTGTCTTAATAGATGATGTCTGTTGACTACTGGATAGATGGATGATCTGTTTTCATGGGTAATGTGGATGGATTTACAAATGGACCTGTATGTATTAATGGATGACGTGTATGGATGGATGATGTGGTTATTCACTGTGTAGTGTGCTATGGATGGATGATGTGGTTATTCATTGTGTAGTGTGTTATCGATGATGTGGTTATTCATAGTGTAGTGTGTTATGGATGGATGATGTGGTTATTCATTGTGTAGTGTGTAATGGATGGATGATGTGGTTATTCACTGTGTAGTGTGTTATGGATGGATGATGTGGTTATTCATTGTGTAGTGTGTTATGGATGATGTGGTTATTCATTATGTTGTGTGTTATGGATGATGTGGTTATTCATTGTGTAGTGTGTTATGGATGGATGATGTGGTTATTCATTATGTTGTGTGTTATGGATGATGTGGTTATTCATTGTGTAGTGTGTTATGGATGGATGATGTGGTTATTCACTGTGTAGTGTGTGATGGATGATGTGGTTATTCATTATGTAGTGTGTGATGGATGGATGATGTGGTTATTCATTGTGTAGTGTGTTATGGATGGATGATGTGGTTATTCATTGTGTAGTGTGTTATGGATGGATGATGTGGTTATTCACTGTGTAGTGTGTGATGGATGATGTGGTTATTCATTATGTAGTGTGTGATGGATGGATGATGTGGTTATTCATTATGTAGTGTGTGATGGATGGATGATGTGGTTATTCATTATGTAGTGTGTGATGGATGGATGATGTGGTTATTCATTGTGTAGTGTGTTATGGATGGATGATGTGGTTATTCATTGTGTAGTGTGTTATGGATGGATGATGTGGTTATTCACTGTGTAGTGTGTGATGGATGATGTGGTTATTCATTATGTAGTGTGTGATGGATGGATGATGTGGTTATTCATTATGTAGTGTGTGATGGATGGATGATGTGGTTATTCATTATGTAGTGTGTGATGGATGGATGATGTGGTTATTCATTATGTAGTGTGTTATGGATGGATGATGTGGTTATTCACTGTGTAGTGTGTTATGGATGGATGATGTGGTTATTCACTGTGTAGTGTGTTATGGATGGATGATGTGGTTATTCATTATGTAGTGTGTTATGGATGGATGATGTGGTTATTCACTGTGTGGTGTGTTATGGATGATGTGGTTATTCATTGTGTAGTGTGTTATAGATGGATGATGTGGTTATTCATTATGTAGTGTGTTATGGATGGATGATGTGGTTATTCACTGTGTGGTGTGTTATGGATGATGTGGTTATTCATTATGTTGTGTGTTATGGATGGATGATGTGGTTTATTCATTATGTTGTGTGTTATGGATGATGTGGTTATTCACTATGTGTAGTGTGTTATGGATGATGTGGTTATTCACTGTGTAGTGTGTTATGGATGGATGATGTGTGTGTTAATTCACGGTTCTCGCTGATCCTTCCAGGTCCTCTTCCAAATGACTCCCTCAGGCCTGAAGACTGTTTCACTGCAGCCACTGGCCTGAAGACTGTTTCACTGCAGCCACAGGCCTGAAGACTGTTTCACTGCAGCCACAGGCCTGAAGACTGTTTCACTGCAGCCACAGGCCTGAAGACTGTTTCACTGCAGCCACAGGCCTGAAGACTGTTTCACTGCAGCCGCAGGCCTGAAGACTGTTTCACTGCAGCCGCAGGCCAGAACAACAGCCAGTCATGACATCAAGCATAGGGTCGGGCACAACACACACTGTCCCCTACTGTTGTACCCATTCAGAAATACCAGCCGCTATTCCCTCCTACCCACTGACTAGGATAACACTTTTTATGAACTACAACACCTCTCTCTCTCTCTCTCTCTCTCTCTCTCACAATCTCTCTCTCTCTCTCTCTCTCACAATCTCTCTCTCTCTCTCTCTCTCTCTCTCTCTCTCTCTCTCTCTCTCTCTCACAATCTCTCTCTCTCTCTCTCTCTCTCTTTCTCACAATCTCTTTCTCTCTCTTTCTCACAATCTCTTTCTCTCTCTCTCTCTTTCTCACAATCTCTCTCTCTCTATCTCTCTCACAATCTCTCTCTCTCTCTATCTCTCTCACAATCTCTCTCTCTATCTCTCTCACAATCTCTCTCACAATCTCTCTCTCTCTCACAATCTCTTTCTCTCTCTCTCCCAATCTCTCTCTCTCTCCCAATCTCTCACACAATCTCTCTTTCCCTCTCTCTCACAATCTCTCTTTCTCTCTATCTCTCACACACATACACACACATACTCAGGATGGCATATTGTTAAATGTTATAATAACTATTTTCAGATGATTTATTTCAAACATAGCCCTAACATAAGCCTTTTCCTTTCTCAGGGATGATTCTAGCATCTTCGACGGGTCGATGGATGAAGATGAGAAGGACAAAGCAAAACGGTTAGACATCACCACCGTGACATCACCGCCGTGACATCACCGCCGTGACATCACCTCCGTGACCTCCAAATCACAACTAACACTAAAGCCCTGATTAGCTGAAACAGGACTAATACTCAGCTGATTCACATAACTAATCACTTAGGCCCTGATTAGCTGAAACAGGACTAACACACAGCTGATTCACCTAACTAATCACTTAGACCCTGATCAGCTGAAACAGGACTAACACAAGGCTGATTCACATAACTAATCACTTAGGTCCTGATCAGCTGAAACAGGACTAACACACACAGCTGATTCACATAACTAATCACTTAGGCCCTGATCAGCTGAAACAGGACTAACACACAGCTGATTCACATAACTAATCACTTAGGCCCTGATCAGCTGAAACAGGACTAACACACACAGCTGATTCACATAACTAATCACTTAGGCCCTGATCAGCTGAAACAGGACTAACACACACAGCTGATTCACATAACTAATCACTTAGGCCCTGATCAGCTGAAACAGGACTAACACACACAGATGATTCACATAACTAATCACTTAGGCCCTGATCAGCTGAAACAGGACTAACTCACAGCTGATTCACATAACTAATCACTTAGGCCCTGATCAGCTGAAACAGGACTAACACACAGCTGATTCACATAACTAATCACTTAGGCCCTGATCAGCTGAAACAGGACTAACACACAGCTGATTCACATAACTAATCACTTAGTCCCGTTTCAGCTAATCAGGGCCTAACACACAGCTGATTCACATAACTAATCACTTAGGCCCTGATTAGCTGAAACGGGACTAACACACAGCTGATTCACATAACGAATCACTTAGGCCCTGATTAGCTGAAACAGGACTAACACACACAGCTGATTCACAGAACTAATCACTTAGGCCCTGATCAGCTGAAACAGGACTAACACACAGCTGATTCACATAACTAATCACTTAGGCCCTGATTAGCTGAAACAGGACTAACACACAGCTGATTCACATAACTAATCACTTAGGCCCTGATCAGCTGAAACAGAACTAACACACAGCTGTTTCACATAACTAATCACTTAGGCCCTGATCAGCTGAAACGGGACACGTTGCCATTCAGTGAGACTGATAGATAGATAATTGTAACTACCCAACTGATAAAAAGGGCTAGTGACTCTCCATTCTAATTCTTCATTGAATGGTCTTTTTTAAAGTATACTCCATTGTAATCTGTTATCGATTGTAATCCACAGCGTGTTGTAATATGTAATCGATTGTAATCCACAGCGTGTTGTAATATGTAATCGATTGTAATCCACAGCGTGTCGCGTAACAAGTCAGAGAAGAAGAGACGAGACCAGTTCAATGTCCTCATCAAGGAGCTGGGCACCATGTTGCCTGGCATCACACGCAAGATGGACAAGTCCACCATCCTGCAGAAGAGCATCGACTTCCTGTGTAAACACAACGGTACCCGCCCCTTTACTACCCCTTTCTGTTTCTACTTCCTGTTGTTGTGATGAACAAACGGAACTGTTGCTTTTGAGAGTCATGGACATATAACTAAAATGGTAATTATTCTTGAGTATTATCATGAATACTTACATTATTGAGGAGTGTGCATTGAAGAAATGAGGAGCAAATAGTGTTTTAAAATATAATATTTTAGGTACTGGTGAAGGTCCCTTTATGTTCTTATCAGGATCAGAAGTTGACTGGTGAAGGTCCCTTTATGTTCTTATCAGGATCAGAAGTTGACTGGTGAAGGTCCCTTTATGATCTTATCAGGGTCAGAAGTTGACTGGTGAAGGTCCCTTTATGTTCTTATCAGGATCAGAAGTTGACTGGTGAAGGTCCCTTTATGTTCTGTTCTTATCAGGGTCAGAAGTTGACTGGTGAAGGTCCCTTTATGATCTTATCAGGGTCAGAAGTTGACTGGTGAAGGTCCCTTTATGTTCTTATCAGGGTCAGAAGTTGACTGGTGAAGGTCCCTTTATGATCTTATCAGGGTCAGAAGTTGACTGGTGAAGGTCCCTTTGATCTGTTCTTATCAGGATCAGAAGTTGACTGGTGAAGGTCCCTTTGATCTGTTCTTATCAGGGTCAGAAGTTGACTGGTGAAGGTCCCTTTGATCTGTTCTTATCAGGATCAGAAGTTGACTGGTGAAGGTCTCTTTATGAGCTGATCTTATCAGGGTCAGAAGTTGACTGGTGAAGGTCCCTTTATGTTCTGTTCTCATCAGGGTCAAAAGTTGACTGGTGAAGGTCCCTTTATGTTATTATCAGGGTCAGAAGTTGACTGGTGAAGGTCCCTTTATGTTCTTATCAGGGTCAGAAGTTGACTGGTGAAGGTCCCTTTATGTTCTTATCAGGATCAGAAGTTGACTGGTGAAGGTCCCTTTATGTTCTGTTCTCATCAGGGTCAGAAGTTGACTGGTGAAGGTCCCTTTATGATCTTATCAGGGTCAGAAGTTGACTGGTGAAGGTCCCTTTGATCTGTTCTTATCAGGATCAGAAGTTGACTGGTGAAGGTCCCTTTATGTTCTGTTCTCATCAGGGTCAGAAGTTGACTGGTGAAGGTCCCTTTATGTTCTTATCAGGGTCAGAAGTTGACTGGTGAAGGTCCCTTTATGTTCTTATCAGGGTCAGAAGTTGACTGGTGAAGGTCCCTTTATGTTCTTATCAGGGTCAGAAGTTGACTGGTGAAGGTCCCTTTATGTTCTGTTATTATCAGGGTCAGAAGTTGACTGGTGAAGGTCCCTTTATGTTCTTATCAGGGGCAGAAGTTGACTGGTGAAGGTCCCTTTGATCTGTACTTATCAGGATCAGAAGTTGACTGGTGAAGGTCCCTTTATGTTATTATCAGGGTCAGAAGTTGACTGGTGAAGGTCCCTTTATGTTCTGTTCTCATCAGGATCAGAAGTTGACTGGTGAAGGTCCCTTTATGTTATTATCAGGGTCAGAAGTTGACTGGTGAAGGTCCCTTTATGTTCTGTTCTTATCAGGATCAGAAGTTAACCGGTGAAGGTCCCTTTATGTTCTGTTCTTATCAGGATCAGAAGTTGACTGGTGAAGGTCCCTTTGTGATCTTATCAGGGTCAGAAGTTGACTGGTTAAGGTCCCTTTATGATCTTATCAGGATCAGAAGTTGACTGGTGAAGGTCCCTTTATGTTCTTATCAGGATCAGAAGTTGACTGGTGAAGGTCCCTTTATGTTATGTTCTTATCAGGGTCAGAAGTTGACTGGTGAAGGTCCCTTTGTGATCTTATCAGGATCAGAAGTTGACTGGTGAAGGTCCCTTTATGTTATGTTCTTATCAGGATCAGAAGTTGACTGGTGAAGGTCCCTTTATGTTCTTATCAGGATCAGAAGTTGACTGGTGAAGGTTCCTTTATGATCTTATCAGGATCAGAAGTTGACTGTATTGTATAAATGGTGTATTCGGATGTATAATTTCTATATAGTATATTGTGCGTATTCTCTTAATTTTAATTTTTACCCCTTTTTCGTGGTGTCCAATTGTTTTAGTAGCTACTATCTTGTCTCATCGCTACAACTCCCGTACGGGCTCGGGAGAGACGAAGGTTGAAAGTCATGCGTCCTCCGATACACAACCCAACCAAGCCGCACTGCTTCTTAACACAGCGCGCATCCCAACCCGGAAGCCAGCCGCACCAATGTGTCGGAGGAAACACCGTGCACCTGGCAACCTTGGTTAGCGCGCACTGCGCCCGGCCCGCCACAGGAGTCGCTGGTGCGCGATGAGACAAGGACATCCCTACCGACCAAGCCCTCCCTAACCCAGGCGACGCTAGGCCAATTGTGCGTCGCCCCACGGACCTCCCGGTTACGACAGAGCCTGGGCGCGAACCCAGGGACTCTGATGGCACAGCTGGCGCTGCAGTACAGCGCCCTTAACCACTGCGCCACCCGGGAGGCCCTTTGTGCGTATTCTCATGTATATTTCTAAACACTATGATGTGTATGTGTCTCTAACAGAGATCTCTGCTCAGTCTGAGTCCAGTGAGATCAGACAGGACTGGAAACCTCCGTTCCTTAGCAACGAGGAGTTCACCCAGCTCATGCTGGAGGTGAGATACACAACATTACCCTACGATTACTACTACTGTACTACCCTACTAATACTACTACTGCACTACCCTACTATTACTACTACTGTACTACCCTACTAATACTAATATTACTACAGTATTACCCTACGATTACTACTACTGTACTACCCTACTAATACTACTACTGTACTACCCTACGATTACTACTACTGTACTACCCTACTAATACTACTACTGTACTACCCTACTAATACTACTACAATACTACCCTACTAATACTACTACAATACTACCCTACTATTACTAATATTACTACAGTATTACCCTACTATTACTACTACTACTGTACTACCCTACTAATACTACTACAATACTACCCTACTATTACTACTACAGTACTACCCTACTAATACTACTACTACTGTACTACACTACTAATACTACTACAATACTACCCTACTATTACTAATATTACTACAGTATTACCCTACTATTACTACTACTGTACTACCCTACTAATACTACTACAATACTACCCTACTATTACTAGTATTACTACAGTATTACCCTACTATTACTACTACTGTACTACCCTACTAATACTACTACAATACTACCCTACTATTACTACTACAGTACTACCCTACTATTACTAATATTACTACAGTATTACCCTACTAATACTACTACAATACTACCCTGCTATTACTACTACTACTACTACAGTATTACCCTACTATTACTACTACAGTATTACCCTACTAATACTACTACAGTACTACTCTACTATTACTACTACTACAGTACTACCCTACTATTACTACTACTACAGTACTACCCTACTATTACTACTACTACAGTACTACCCTATTACTACTACAGTACTACTCTACTAATACTACTACTACAGTACTACTCTACTATTACTACTACTACAGTACTACCCTATTACTACTACAGTACTACCCTATTACTACTACAGTACTACCCCACTAATACTACTACAATACTACCCTACTATTACTAATATTACTACAGTATTACCCTACTAATACTACTACAGTACTACCCTACTAATACTACTACAGTATTACCCTACTATTACTAATATTACTACAGTATTACCCTACTATTACTACTACAGTACTACCCTACTAATACTAATATTACTACAGTACTACCCTACTAATACTAATATTACTACAGTACTACCCTACTATTATTAATACTACTACAGTACTATCCTACTATTACTAATATTACTACAGTATTACACTACTATTACTACTACAGTACTACCCTACTACTATTACTACTACTACAGTACTACCCTACTACTATTACTACTACTACAGTACTACCCTACTAATACTACTACAGTATTACCCTACTATTACTAATATTACTACAGTATTACCCTACTATTACTACTACAGTACTACCCTACTAATACTAATATTACTACAGTACTACCCTACTATTATTAATACTACTACAGTACTATCCTACTATTACTAATATTACTACAGTATTACACTACTATTACTAATACAGTACTACCCTACTAATACTACTACAATACTACCCTACTATTACTAGTATTACTACAGTATTACCCTACTATTACTACTACTGTACTACCCTACTAATACTACTACAATACTACCCTACTATTACTAATATTACTACAGTATTACCCTACTATTACTACTACAGTACTACCCTACTAATACTACTACAATACTACCCTACTATTATTAATATTACTACAGTATTACCCTACTAATACTACTACAATACTACCCTGCTATTACTACTACTACTACTACAGTATTACCCTACTATTACTACTACAGTATTACCCTACTAATACTACTACAGTACTACTCTACTATTACTACTACTATAGTACTACCCTACTATTACTACTACTACAGTACTACCCTACTATTACTACTACTACAGTACTACCCTATTACTACTACAGTACTACTCTACTAATGCTACTACTACAGTACTACTCTACTATTACTACTACTACAGTACTACCCTATTACTACTACAGTACTACCCCACTAATACTACTACAATACTACCCTACTATTACTAATATTACTACAGTATTACCCTACTAATACTACTACTGTACTACCCTACTAATACTACTACAGTATTACCCTACTATTACTAATATTACTACAGTATTACCCTACTATTACTACTACAGTACTACCCTACTAATACTAATATTACTACAGTACTACCCTACTAATACTAATATTACTACAGTACTACCCTACTATTATTAATACTACTACAGTATTACCCTACTATTACAGTACTACCCTACTATTATTAATACTACTACAGTATTACCCTACTATTACAGTACTACCCTACTATTATTAATACTACTACAGTACTATCCTACTATTACTAATATTACTACAGTATTACACTACTATTACTACTACAGTACTACCCTACTACTATTACTACTACTACAGTACTACCCTACTACTATTACTACTACTACAGTACTACCCTACTAATACTACTACAGTATTACCCTACTATTACTAATATTACTACAGTACTACCCTACTATTATTAATACTACTACAGTACTATCCTACTATTACTAATATTACTACAGTATTACACTACTATTACTACTACAGTACTACCCTACTATTATTAATACTACTACAGTACTACCCTAATATTACTACTACTACAGTACTACCCTACTGTAACAGTCGTATTAACTAAAGTGTAATGTTGTGTTAGGCTCTGGATGGATTCTTCACAGTAGTAATGACAGACTGGTTACAGTCATATTAACTAAAGTGTAATGTTGTGTTGTTAGGCTCTAGATGGATTCTTCATAGCGATAATGACAGACGGGAACATCATCTATGTCTCTGAGAGCGTCACCTCCTTACTGGAACACCTGCCGGTGAGTCGGACTGTCTGTGTTTCGATTCGTACCACAATCCTATTGGACAGAAGGGTTTGTTTCCAATGCATAGTACCACAATACTATTGGACAGAAGGGTTTGGTTCCAATGCATAGTACCACAATACTATTGGACAGAAGGGTTTGGTTCCAATGCATAGTACCACAATACTATTGGACAGAAGGGTTTGGTTCCAATGCATAGTACCAAGAGTAGCATTATCTGATATAATTTGACCAGGTAAGTTGACTGAGAACACATGATCATTTACAGCAACGACCTGGGGAATAGTTACAGAGGAGGGGGATGAATGAGCCAATTGGAAGCTGAGGATGATTAGGTGGCCATATTGGGAGTTTAGCCTGGAATCCCTTGGCACTTAACGAACACCAACCTTAACTACGTTTACAATCATTTCTCTGAAAAACATTTTTACAGTGCCAAGGGATTTTTAGTGACCTCAGAGAGTTACGACACCTGTTTAACGAAAGACAGCACCCTACACAGGGCAATATTATTATGATTTTATTTTATTAAGACCAGAAGAAAGAGTGCCTCCTACTGGCCCTTCAACACCACTTCCAGTAGCATCTGGTCTCCCATCCAGGGACCAATCAGGACCGACCCTGCTTAGCTTCTGAAACAAGCCAGCAGTGGGACACAGGGTGGTCTCCCATCCAGGGACCAATCAGGACCGACCTTGCTTAGCTTCTGAAGCAAGCCAGCAGTGGGACACAGGGTGGTCTCCCATCCAGGGACCAATCAGGACCGACCCTGCTTAGCTTCTGAAACAAGCCAGCAGTGGGACACAGGGTGGTCTCCCATCCAGGGACCAATCAGGACCGACCCTGCTTAGCTTCTGAAACAAGCCAGCAGTGGGACACAGGGTGGTCTCCCATCCAGGGACCAATCAGGACCGACCCTGCTTAGCTTCTGAAGCAAGCCAGCAGTAGGACACAGGGTGGTCTCCCATCCAGGGACCAATCAGGACCGACCCTGCTTAGCTTCTGAAGCAAGCCAGCAGTAGGACACAGGGTGGTGTGCTGCTGGCATGCAATTTACTAATTACAATTCATTACGTTTCCTACTTAAAAATGTACTTGGATGTGAAAGTGTACAATAAAATGTTTCTATACCTTCCCCAGTTGTGTTGAACTCAATGTGGTGTGTGTGTGTTGTGTGTGTGTGTGGGTGTGTGTGCTCGTTCCCCAGTCGGACCTGCAGGACCAGAACCTGTTAAACTTCCTCCCCCT
>NW_022262921.1:0-2500 GCF_002021735.2 Oncorhynchus kisutch | reverse complement strand
CCTCCCCTCCCCTCCCTCCCCCTCTCCCTCTCCCCTCTTTCCCTCTCTCTCCCTCCCTCTCTCTCTCTCTCTCTCTCCCTCCTCCTCCCTCCCTCCCTCCCTCTCTCCCTCCTCCCTCCCTCCCTCTCTCTCTCTCTCCCTCCCTCTCTCTCTCTCCCTCCCTCTTTCTCTCTCTCCCCCTCCCTCTCTCTTCCTCCCTCCCTCTCTCTCTCTCTCTTCCTCCCTCCTCTCTCTCTTCCTCCCTCCTCTCTCTCTCTCTCCCTCCCTCTCTCTCTCTCCTCCCTCTCTCTCTCTCCCTCTCCCTCCCTCCTCTCTCCTCTTCTCCCCTCCCTCTCTCCTCTCTTCTCTCTCCCTTCTTCTCTCTCTCCTCCTCCCTCCCTCTCCCTCCTCCTCCCTCCCTCCCTCCCTCTCCCTCTCTCTCTCTCTCTTCTCTCCCTCTTCCTCCCTCCTCCCTCCCTCCCCTCCCTCCTCTCTCCCTCCCTCCCCCCCTCCCTCCCTCCCTCTCTCCCTCTCTTGACTTTAATAAATATTCTGTAGTTCTGTAATTACATAGTTCTGTATATACATTAGTTTTATTTGGATGACTTTATTATTTCATTCCAAGTCATCGTCTCGTCTCACAGAGCTGCTGTCTGCACAAAAACACTGTTTTAGTATTTATTTGTAGTAAACAAGGTATTATTTAATGACTGCTGAATATCAACTATCAAATCACTTAGATCCTGTATTTCCGGGTAGAGATTACCTCACGAAGAAACTGCTCTTGATCGCACGTTCTTCTCTCTTCTCTAGGCGTGCAAAGGATTATGGTCATTGTAGTTAATTATTACCATGTTTTCTGAGCTAACTATGTAGAATATTGGCCTGTTTGAAAACTACAACTCCCTACTACAACGCACAGTTCGGGCTTGATCTGATTTATCTCTAGAAAAACTGCGCATTGAGCTCACGTAAAAAAAACTGAACGAAATGGAATTAAGAAATTGAACTAATGTTGGTCAGTTAGTTGTTTAAAAGCTCAAAATGAATCAACATTTTGGTTAATCACTCAGCACTAACACACACACACACACAAAGCTACACCTGCATATAGATATTTTCTATATTATATACACTCACCGGACAGTTTATTAGGTACACCACCCTGTTTACTAAAATGGGTTTGAGGCTTTGCGGTGTGATCGTCGGTGGCAGAACTAGTGACCGTAGAGGCTTTGCGGTGTGATCGTCGGTGGCAGAACTAGTGAACGTAGAGGCTTTGTGGTGTGATCGTCAGTGGCAGAACTAGTGACCGTAGAGGCTTTGCGGTGTGATCGTCGGTGGCAGAACTAGTGAACGTAGAGGCTTTGTGGTGTGATCGTCGGTGGCAGAACTAGTGACCGTAGAGGCTTTGCGGTGTGATCGTCGGTGGCAGAACTAGTGACCGTAGAGGCTTTGCGATGTGAGAGTCGGTGGCAGAACTAGTGAACGTAGAGGCTTTGTGGTGTGATCGTCGGTGGCAGAACTAGTGAACGTAGAGGCTTTGTGGTGTGATCGTCGGTGGCAGAACTAGTGACCCGTAGAGGCTTTGTGGTGTGATCGTCGTGGCAGAACTAGTGAACGTAGAGGCTTTGCGGTGTGATCGTCGGTGGCAGAACTAGTGAACGTAGAGGCTTTGGCGGTGTGATCGTCGGTGGCAAGAACTAGTGACCGTAGAGGCTTTGCGGTGTGATCGTCGGTGCCAGGAGTCGGATCCAATATCTCAGAAACGGAACGCCACCCTGGGCTTTTCACGACTGTGTCTAGCGTTTACCGAGAACGGTGCGACAAAACGAGGAACGTCCAGTCAGCGGCAGTCCTGTGGGTGGAAAACAGCTGGTTGATGAGAGAGGTCCAAGGAGAATGGTAGGAATGGTTTCGAGCTAACAGGTGGGCCACAAACAGACAAATGGAGGCACTACACCCCAACAGTGGGTTGAGCTAACAGGAGGGCCACAAACAGACAATGGAGGCACAACTAAACCAACAGTGGGTTGAGCTAACAGGAGGGCCACAAACAGACAAATGGAGGCACTACAAACCAACAGTGGGTTGAGCTAACAGGAGGGCCACAAACAGACAAATGGGAGGCGCTACACCAAACAGTGGGTTGAGCTAACAGGAGGGCCACAAACAGACAAATGGAGGCACTACAACCAACAGTGGGTTTGCAGAACGGCATCTCAGAACGCACTGGTCCTTGTCAAGGACGGGCTGTTGCAGCATACGACCAAATCAAATGTATTTATAAAGCCCTTCTTACATCAGCTAATATTTCAAAGTGCTGTACAGAAACCTAGAGAGGAACCAGGCTATGTGGGGTGGCCAGTCCTCTTCTGGCTGTGCCGGGTGGAGATTAGAAACCTAGAGAGGAACCAGGCTCTGTGGGGTGGGCCAGTCCTCTTCTGGCTGTGCTGGGTAGAGAGGAACGCAGGCTCTGAGGGGTGGGCCAGTCCTCTTCTGGCTGTACTGGGTAGAGAGG